>NC_092820.1:168564952-168864952 GCF_023375885.2 Dermacentor andersoni
CCTGCAGGAGAGGCCGCCCACGGCCCACGGCAGGGCGGTGGGCGGTGCCAGGGGCGGGGCCTTAGCTGCCCTGCGTCGCCTCTCCGCGCACGGCTTCATCTCCTTCCGCGCTTCATCGGCATCGAGGCCGCGGCATCGTCTCAGCCCGGGCGGAACAAGCGAGCCCCAGCCACGCGCGAGGCAAGGCCGAGCGGCAGCCAGGAAAACCAGCGCCGGCCATGGGTGAGCACCTCGCGTCGACCCCGCAAGACGGAGCACTGTAGTGCCGCGCGCACAGCGGCACTGCCGCCGTGCTGCGCGATCTACATGGCTAAGCCCGGCTGGCTGCGGCATTTAACGCTCTGCGCCATTTACTCCGGCCTGTGTGCACGCGTGTGTGTGTGTGTGCGTGTGTGTACGTGTGTGTGCCTACATAGGTCACGCGACGTGCGGCTGCACAGCGATGAGGAAGCTCGCGTGCCATGAGCGTATGCGCCGACTTTGGCGGATGACGTTATTACTGCGGCTGACGGTCGGCGTTCGAAGCACGCAATCCCGGTGAGCGAATGGAACGTTGTTTAGTATATGGCAGGTGCAACTGAAGTCTATGTAGCCGCAGGTCACTCACCCTCAGTATCGTACTCTGAAGAATGGTGCGTTGGACCTTTCTCGCGTGTGTCTTCGGTCACGTGTCTTACGTCGACAGCGCGGAGACGCTGCCGAGTCAACACGGTTACGCTATTTAGAAATGCGCGAATAGTAACTTTTGGGGCCGAGTCGAATAGGAATGGAACCGCGTCGAAAGCGAATCGAATCGAATCCTTGCTAATTTTCGAATAACGAGCTACCTTTTTCGCCATTAGTGTGAAACGATGTTCGCATCCTATAGTCATATTTATTGCGAATTACGAAGCGTGGTTTAATAAAACCACGAATGGAGCACCATATAAGGAAGTAAAGCTGTTTGTTCGCACGCTGAGGACTCAACGGAGCATACGCCGCCACGCATGCATGCTTAACCAAAGTTTAGGAACGCAGCCTTGCGGACCAGGTGCAATCTGTTTCACTGTCGAGGCTAAATAGGAAATGCGCGTCGTCTGCGGTGAAGACAGAGCGGAAAGAAGAAAAAAAAAAATACATTTCTGAAGATTTTCTAAATATTCGGAATGGTCGCCTTGCGAACGGTACCATAGTATAAGATAATCTGCAAGAGTTCTCAGCTGGGCTGCATGGTTGGTGCAATCTTATAGAAGATAATCGAACAGCTTATTCAGACAGGACAAAGTATAATGACGACAGCGCTGTGTCTCGTCTTTATATTCCTCCTGTCTGAAGCGCTGCTCGATTACTTTCTCATATCGGGTAATGCTTGAACAGAGTGTATACGTGCACTTACTCTGAAGATGGCACACATGTGCGGCATTCACAAATGGCATCAAACAATACCTGTTGTCAGTTAAGCATCTCTGAGCGAAACTTTCATACGAATGATAGCCGTTTAGGCGGAAATATCTGGCTCCCAGAGCGATGCAGCATGTTTTCTGAACGTATAACTTCTCGTGGTTTATGATCACTATGCTCGCGATTAAAGTCGCATTTTCGCTCCAGTTTCATGTTCTGTCATGCACAGCTGACAATGTGACGCATCTAAAACTTATTCGAAAGCTATATGCGAATTCAATAGGACTGAAGTGAATATGGCAGTTCTTAATTCCATTATTCAAAAGTTATGCACATGTGTATTCGCTCGGCCATACTAACTCTACGCTTAAACTATAAGTTGCATATGCTCAGTAAACAATATATATAGTCCATTGGGAAAAGCTTAGCAGCAGCTTTTATTTATGCAGTGTGACGATTAGGTATAATGACTGCCGTTTGACTTTTCGCGCAGCATTTTGCAACTATCTATAAGGTTAGTTAAGCCATGGCGAGCACAGAAGCGTGACTAAGGTATGCGTAGATAGCCGCCAGCCATTTTTGGTAACGCGTGAGAAAAAATAATTTCAGGTTTATAGTTGGTGCAACATATCAGCAGACGGCGTCCTGTGTCTGTATTGATGCGTGTGGTTTAACGTGTCCCAAAGCAACAATCTGGGGCTATTAGAGGCATTAGTTAATGCCTCTAATAATTAATGCCTCAGCACTAATTTTGGCCATCTGGGCTTCCTTCACGCGCACCTTAACTTCAGTACACGAACCCGTCCCGCACCTATCGGAATGCAGCAGCCGCGGCCTGTATTCCAAGCCGCGTCCATCTATAGTATATATATATATATATATATTCACTGCTTCTCTATGTCGTGTCTTCTTCGGTCTTGTGGCCTTGTCTGAACGCGTCCTTATACGTTCATTATGCACGAGCGCGTGATCGAAATGCCAAATATAATGTCGCCAGACGTATATATACATCGCGAAGTTATAAGCAAGGACTGCCCTCATAAACTGTCCGTAAGCATAATAACTACGTTATGCTAACTATGCATACACTTGCCAGCGTTTCCGAACCGCGTTAAGCGGCGGAAGGTTTCTCATTCGCAAAGCAGAACTCTGTCCACAGCTCTAACCGTGTCCGCTCTCGCCAACACGAGGATGAAGTTTCACGTGTGAGGCGCACAAGGCATACGTGATATATACGTATGTGCCTAGTGCATATATATATATATATATATATATATATATATATATATATATATATATATATATATATATATATATATATATATATATGCACTAGGCACATACGTATATATCACGTATATATATATATATATATATATATATATATATATATATATATATGACTAGATGTTCCGAGCGGGCTCCTGTTTTCGACAGAAATAGTCGTATGCGCCAAGTCAAATGAAATTTATTTTCCTTCATTACAAAGGAAGGAAACGTGCATAAAAGCTGCTGCATATAAGCGGCTTGACAAGCTGGAAGCTGGCCATCATAATTCACTGACAGCTTGAGACAGCAGTTACACAAATAGATAAATGTACACAAGCACTGCTTTACTGGAGTATTCGTGAAAGAGACATGAAGAAGAATAACGAACAGCCTGCATAGATGTAAGCATAGAAAACCACGTAATTAAGCGCATGTGATGGTAATTTATCTCTACAAAACACAATTATTTGTATTGGTTGCATTCAAAAATGGGCATGCATAAAGAACGTACAGTGATTAAAGTGACTTCTAAAAAATAAAAATCTTGTGCGCTATATCACACGGGTTAAAAAATGACGGCAAGCTCTACGTCAGCACATATCCTCCTGAGAACCCACGTGTACATTTTGTTGCACATTGTCATCAATGCTTTTTAGAAAAACTCGCAAGCCATTACGTAAAATATTCATCCCAAATATGTAATCGGATGCATGCGGAGCTGTATGGAAGTGGCTTAACAATGTTATTGCCCTCAGTTGTGGAGGAAGTCGACGCCGATTTGATCTGCGGAATTTTGTGTTATGATAGACGATAAAAAGAAGCCGTGAAGTGAGTTTCGAGTATACCACCGCTTGACATGAAAATAGGATGTAGCACCAACGTGCTAACCCACCGCTACGTATCACAACTTTTTTTTTATTGATATGATATAAGGAGATGTTGGCGCACAATTTAGGCGCCGGCTACTCCTTATCTCTTGAGTGGTTCCGTCATACATCATACAGGGTTCAATATTACATATCAAATACTCTTTTCACACAAGCACCAGTACTTATCACGCAACGTTTCCACAGGAACACTATGACGTAAGGAACACATGGTATATACAATATACAAAGTAAATATCTCCACACTTATGTAGATAAAAGTCTCAAAAGTACAAACGATACTGTCGCCTAATAACACATTGTCTAGTCAGCGGGTGGTACATACATCGTGTAAATGCATTATCACATACAGTCACAACAGAACAGTCAACATAACATAATTCACAAACATATATACAGTGACATTGAAATGAAGGGAACAATGAAAGCGCTAATAACGTCCCAGAATGCCGCTGTCTTCAAGAAAAGCTTTTAGTGCTTTTAAAGCGCTCTTCTGCAAGGCCGTTGTTGGCCAAGGGCCCAAAAGTTTCTTAAACTGAAAGGTCTGCGGTCTAATTTAATTAGCGCTGATTTAAGTCGGCATCTTGGTGTGTCACCTATTTGTTTAGGCAAATAAAAACGTTTTTTTATCGTAACGAACATGAAGAGACGGTTGCTTTGTCCACCTATATATACACAGATAAAGATGCTGCTTTCAGCGTCAAACCAAAATAGTTAAATAAAAAAAATTGTTTTTGTCGTCCGTAATATCAAGCGGTAAAAAGATGTGACTTTAAAAGCGATTGTCTCTGAGCCGTCTTCGAGTCTCAGGGGAATATACTGCATAAAGCGTTTCGTTTTATTTGTATTTTTTAAACTGTACAGGATATTTATAAATCGCATGTGACAGATCGCACAATTCTACTTCTTCAGTTGGATTATTCGAAGAGGTATACTTTCACGAGAAATGGAAGTGCACGACGAACTAACAAAATTTTACTATTTAAGCTTTTAACTAGTTAGTTTATGCCACATATTGCAATTATTAATTGTAGCAGATGCGTTCACGAAGTGTACTCACCTGGAACGAATTCTTAGGATGGCACCAAATTTCGAGATATGCGCCGTCAAACTTGCGGTGAAAATGCGCTCTTGTTCCACTTACTGTTTTTCAAGTTTCAGAACGGCAGGTTATGCATTGAAGCTCAAAAATAACTGGAACGCTAATGTAATTCGTCGAACACATTCCGAATGAATATCTCGAAACCATGGCCATTATACAAGAATTAGTTCCAAGTGGACATGCCTTGCGCATAAATTTCCCGGCTATAGTTTGTAAATCACAATATGTGCCGTAAATTATTTAGTTAAAATCGCAATTAGTGAAACTTTGTTGATTAGACAATTACGCATTTCGATTTCTCATGCGAGTAATGTCCGCCTCTTCGAGTAATCCAGCTCAAGGACTAGAACTGCGCTATCTACCACTGACGATCTAAAAAAAATGTTTCGTATGTATATTCTAAAAAGAAAAAAAGAAAAGAAACACCGGAAGCTTATGCAACGATGCGCCCCGTTTATCCTAATTTTAACTCTGAGTAACGCTGCAGACAAACTGAGGGCGATTTCGCAAGACTTTTCGTTCATGTGCAGCTGCTTTCCGATTGGGCGGCCACCTTCGCTATGTCCTATACATCATGTACGAGTGGCTGCCATGTGCTCTTACAAACATATAGCGCAAGAACTTTCTTGCGAACGCGGACTTTGTTGGCTGAGGCTATAATTCGTAAAGTGCTTATACGTGCACTTGACACGTGCTGTGTGTACGTCAGTGTTATCGATTGCATACATACTCAATCGGATTGTTCTAAATTGGCTTCAATCCAACTTTAGAGATTCGGGACTCTCCGATCTATTCGATGCACGAGGCGGCGCGGAGAAAACGCCTTCGCCAGGGAGACATGTACCGAGCTACAGAGTGTGCACGGATCAGTCCGGTGGCCGGTCTAGTTAGAGGACCGCGTTCGCGCAGACCCCGAGTCCCTCCTGGATTTTGCCAGGGAACCCGGGGTTTTACACCAGCTGTCTATAGACCCTGCTCCTCGCATGGACTACCGCTTGCACTACCGACACACTTTATTCCCTTCCCCGTTACTCGTATTTGGCCCAAAGAGCCACCCAATAAATAAAACATTTATTCAGTGAATCAATCAATTCGACGCAAGCGGGAATGGGAACACTATAGCGTTCACGGCACGCCATGGTGTACGGTGATTTCGTTGAATGTGAATGCTGTTATACAAGCTTCAACAGCGGGATGATATGACTTACGTGCAAACAGCGACTTACTGACGCGTGCTTTGTGCACGGAGAACTTTGCGTTCTACGTGATGAAGTACGCCTTTAAATTTATGAGAAAGAAAGCTTCCACCACGACGAGCAACACATCAGCTTTTCTTCGAACGATGGGAACGAGCATTATTCATTCACTGTTCCAAGTTCGTGACGAGCAATTCCCAAGGTCTTTTCCCAGGTAGCATCTCGGAATTTGAACCCAGCCTTTTAATGACACATGTATATTTGAGGTACGTGCTATGTTCTTCTATCATCGCATCGCTTTTGCTTAGCAGAATTTCGCCAAGTTCGAACAACTTACCCGGTACCTCGCTTTACCTTAAAAACTGTAAAGCGCTTGGAAGGACTAAATTTCACCGTCGTATATTTTATGCAGCGGCGATACCGTCGCTATGAGAGTTTGCGTTTTTAATAATTTGTTATGAGGGTTTGCTGTTTCATTAAAGGGTTTGCCCAGAAAAGCAGGAGGAACATTGCTATAATGTGGCTGACTATTATTATCGACGTATCGTGATAGAGCATCGTTAAAGCAGTACTAACATGATTTGTGTTTCTTCGCGTTAAACGAAGATTGAAATTCCTGAATACGGGCCCAGAGCTCGAATTCACAAGTAATTTTTGTCCGTAAGTGTTCCATGCTATTCCAGCCGCCATCTCAAAGAATACTTTTGCCACCAATATTGGCTAGAGTTTGCTCTCACAGAGAATTCTGGCGTAAGAATTTTTTGTCAACACGGGCCCAGTTTCGGTATACCCACCAGTATACGTGAACTGGCGCCCGCCAATTCTGCGCTACGTTCAACACGCGCGCAGCGCTCCAAGCATTATTCTGTGTTCCAGGTAAATAATAAAATATATCGAACAGCGTTCCCTATATTTTAACCTCTTGTTGAATACGCATAACAGTAAATATGTGCGAACTATGTCCCAGTGAAGTCGACAATGCTGTCCGCAAAACTGTCACCGATAACAGCGATTATTTTAGTAAACCAGAATTCAGTATATTTTGATGTGCCTTTAAAGAATAAGAGAAAACTCGATATATGAAACGTTTCACATTTATTTATTTCCAGTGTCCACAGGGTAAAAATGTACATTATGGAGGGAACGTGCTATATCTACAGATGTCAAAATATACACGAAAGCACATTATATATATATATATATATATATATATATATATATATATATATATATATATATATATATATATATATATATATATATATATATATATATATATATATATATATACTGTCAAACAAACACTACCCGCTATACATCTTTCATCAGCACATTTTGAATACACAAGCTAACGATGGTAGTTGAAGCCTCAATATGTACATTATTTGCAAGTATCGCGCTTATAAAGTAATGACCAAACTTACAGAATACACTATTCAACAAGGAGGACGATCAAAAGGAAGGAAAGGTAGGCAGGTCAACCAGACTCACGTCCGCTTCCTACGCTACACAGGGGAAGGGGTATAAGGGAAGAAAAGAAAGGAGAAGGAGGGAAGAAGGCACTATCGGTGTGAGTAAATGCGTATGTCCACAACTTCACGCCTATAATTGGTCACTGAGGCCAGTCGCTTTCAAGAAATGTAGCAGTGCCCGCGTCACTTTGTAAGCCTGCGACGCATGGGGCCGTGGTCTGAGAATCTTGGTTACTTATTATATACTTATACTTAATTATATTACTTATACTGCTATACTTATACTGCTTATACTGATTACTTATACTGCTATTCAGCAACACGCTTCAAGGATAAGGTGCGGTTAATCAAAACAGTTTTGAATACAGCGGGATCACTTATATACTGCTATTCAACAACATGATTCAAGGGTTAGGTGCGGTTAATCAAAGCAGTTTTGAATAGGACGGGATGACTTATATACTGTTATTCAACAACATGATTCAAGGATTAGGCGCGGTTGATCAAAGCTGTTTTAAATAAAGCGGGATTACTTATCTACTGCTATTCAACAACATGATTCAAGGATTAGGTTAGGTTAATCAAAGCACTTTTAAATGGAGCGGGATCACTTATATACTGCTATTCAACAACGTGATTCAAGGAATAAGTGCGGTTCATCAAAGCAGTTTTAAATAGAGCGGGATTACTTATGCTGTTATTCAGCAACATGGTTCAAGGATAAGGTGCGGTTAATCAAAGCAGTTTTGAATAGAGCGGGAGCACATATATACTGATATTCAACAACATAATTCAAGGATTAGGTGCGGTTAATCAAAGCAGTTTTGAATAGGACGGGATGACTTATATACTGTTATTCAACAACATAGTTCAAGGGTTAGGTGCGGTTAATCAAAGCAGTTTTAAATAGAGCGACATCACTTATATACTCCTATTGAATAACATGATTCTAGCATTAGGCACGGTTAATCAAAGCAGTTTTAAATAGAACGGGATCACTTATATTGCTATTCAACAACATGATTCAAGGATTAGGTCCGGTTGATCATAACTGCTTTAAAGAGAGGGGTGTTATTTATACTATCGATGCAGGCAGACCGTTCCGATTGCTACGTGCTTTCGGTAAAAATGAGCGTGAATGCGTCAGTGCGTCAGAGTCGGGAACGTGTGCCTCGTGCACTTGATCTCGACGGGGAATCCAGCTGAACGGGGCTAATCAATCCGTGTTGACCGAAGCGGGCTCGTTTTCTCCAGGTTGAGAGTGAAGGGAGGTTCAATGAAGCATTCACTTGTGTTATATGCTTGCCGTGCGATGGCAAATGATTATTACGAATCGAGCGGAACGATTCTGAACGCTTTCAAATCAGTTTCTATGATGGTGGAATCATGTGGGTCATATGCGTGTTATAACTGCAGTATACGAAGATGTGTTGCGTATAACAAAAGTTTACTCGTTAACTGTGCAAGTGGGAAGTTTCTGCGAAGGTACCCTAATGCGCGATTAGCTTTTGACGTAACATAAATTCTATTTGTCGTTTCCAAGACAGGTTATATGGACGCCGATGTATTTGTAGTTTCTTACGTTCTCTAAAGGATGGCTACCAGGCAAATGGCAAATATAAACAGGGCAAATTTTATTCTTACAGGAGATTCGCATATATTTACATTTTGTAAGGCTAAGTTCAATCTGACCTTTAAAATACCAGTCAAGCAATGTGTTTAAGTCATACTGAAGAGGGGCGAAGTCAGTGTCCTTCGTGATATTGCCTATATTACGCAGTCGTATGACAAAAGACGTAACTTAGATGAAACGTAAATCAAGCAGGCTATCACTGTAAACCGTGAATAAGGGGTGCCCGAATACTGACTCCTGTGGAACTCCCTGCAGACTGAACGGGTGTTAAGGTTGAATTAACTTCATTAACTAACAGCTCTCGGATCTTTAGGAAAACCCATATAAAATTAAGTACATTAAGGTCAATGTCTAGTGCACTGAATTTACACAGCAGCAACGTGTGGCGTACTTATGTAATATAAGGAATGTATGCTCCCAAGGGCCTTTATGGGTAAAGTAAATGATGATGATGATGAATTTGTCGAACACTTTCGAAGAATCAACAACTATGCAGTCGGTAACAATCCAGCGTCTAGATTGGAATGCAAGTAGTCAATAAAGTAAGGACCCAGGTTGTCGCAGGATAACAATGTGCGAAAACCATATTGGCTGGGAGTAAACAAGCTGCTATAGATTCAAGATAACTTATGACCTGGGAGTGAATAACATTATCCATTATTTTACAGGGAACTAATGTCAAAGAGCTGGGTCTATAATTAGGAGGGTCATGAGTCTCACTAGATTTATGAATCGTAATCATTTTGGGCATTTCTCAATCCAGAGGCAGCGTGCCTCCGTAAAGCGACTAAGAAAAAACCCATTTCGGTGCGGCAGAGTAACATTCACAGAAACTGGGTGTTAATTCCATCTACACTACACGACAATTTCAATGCTACTTTATTTATAATTGATTTGTTGCCACTGCAATTAAATACTATGGGATCCACCTTAACGTATAGCCTTTATGTAGCACTTGCAGAAGATGAGTATAACAAGCGGGGCCGGTGGAAAAGCAAGAACACATGAGTCATCTTGCACTACAGCACATGCCTGATTACAAAAAGCGTCCCCTGATGGTGCCATAAGTGCGAGCATTGCAGTGTTATTTTCTTTATTAACAGACCAGCTTTTTCCCTGTTAGCTTTTAATAGCTTGGGAAGCGTAACACTATAGAAGGAAAACTTCTCTAATCTTACTTAGAGTAGAAGCGTTGGGCATAGAAGCGTATATTTTGCTCGTTTGCGTGGAAGGCCGCTCCATTTAGGTAAGTGGAAAACATTTGCAAAAATTTCACTCCTATATAAGCTGGAACCTAAATGGAACTGTATTGGCGGTGCAGACTGAACACATTTCGCGAACCCCGTTGTCTTTGGCTTTAGCCATATATATAGGAAACCACCCCGGTTGTAGTTGGCGTCCTTACGTATACGGTGACGAGCAGCTTCATGGAAGAGTGAGCTGCCCGTGTTCGCAGTCCCGCGTGGTATATGTGTAATGTATATACACACACGCGCGCGCGCGCGCGCCCCTGAGCTGCTGCCGCTGCGTCTCCATTGCACGCCCGCGCTCGTGTTATCTCGCGCGAGGGCGTCGCGAGATAAGAGCGCCTCGTCGTCTCGACAGGCGCTGTGACTGATGAGGGGTCGGCATCGCAACGCGGCGCGAGCCGGCGCCGAATGGCCCCGTCCCGCGAGACCTCGTTAAACGGAACGCTTGCGCGAGCTGCAAACGCGCAATTCGAAAGCGGTGTTGTACAACATGCGCCCACACAGCCCGCGGGCTGCACGCGTGCTGACCGCGAGCAGGATTTCAGCGGCCCGCAGTCGAGCCCGAACCGAGTTACTTGACGGATTGGTTGGCCACACCTTTTGCAACGATGAGCAGGTTTAACCTTACCCGAAAGCTCACGGTAATATGCAGAGTTGATCGTCTGACAATAATGTAGGGAATCAATGCGCAAAACCCTGAGATGGTCCCAAAACCACCTGCAGTTCCAGTTGGCTACTTCACGTCTCGTTAACGCCCCTCACTTTCTGTACATCCTTTATCTATCTATCTATCTATCTATCTATCTATCTATCTATCTATCTATCTATCTATCTATCTATCTATCTATCTATCTATCTATCTATCTATCTATCTATCTATCTATCTATCTATCTATCTATCTATCTATCTATCTATCTATCTAGCAGCTGATAGGCAAGTCATTGCTTTGACAGGGGCTGCTTCGGCTTTCTTTCTCCGCTCCATGCATGCTTGCTTGTTTAAACTCAGACACGTAGTGGTGCATCCAGGTTTCATCGCAGGTAATGGCGCGATTCAGAAACGCACCCATTTATTGTGCAAACCGCGCTGAGTGCCGGTCACACACGTGCAAATGTGCCAACTTCTGTTTGCAGTCGGATACGCGAGGCTCAACGGCATACACTTTATGGAGTCATATAGATGCGTCCTTTGCGAATATGAAATGAGTGTTTTCATAACTTCTGCCTATCTTAGAACGAATTTCCGACACCTTCCAACATCGGTTGCCTTCCAAAAGATCACGAATGGCTTAAATATCCTGCTCCGTAATGCCTCGCTGTGGGCCACAATAACGGTTCTCGTTTCCGACCTCTTTACGGCGTTCCGTAAACTTTTTTGTGCCAGGGAAACACACGCGGCCTTCACAGTGTTTGCAATAATCCCTTAACTGTGAAGTCAATCTATTGAACTTCGGTCGGTTTTAGACCCAGTAATTGAGGTCATAACGCTGGATTCACGCGGACAGGAACGACGACAGGACACACGTACACGCGTGTCTACGTACTTTTGTCAGTGGCGGTAAATGCGCTGAAAGAAACTCTAAGTGCACCGGGTGGTACGCGCAAGCGTATTCACGAAAGTAGAAAGAAGATGGTTGTACCCCTTACATGCATAGGGTGTCACACGGTTTAAAGAAAGTGGCCCAAAAAGTGGAAGTGGACGTCGTATCGGCTTCCGCGACGGCTTTGTTGCACTGACAAGAGGAATGACGCAACGGTTCATTAGCTCGCGTATTACAATCTCTACAGCTGCAGAACTTGCGGCTCTCTCCCCAGTGCACGTCAGGTGGTCGACACGGAGTGTCCCGGAAAATGGCGCCTATACGACGGCATTATAGAGTGTGCAATCATTCCTTTCCACGACCAATCAATCAATCAATTTTCAATCAATTTTCCACGACCAATTGGCGTGGAAAATCGCGGGACTTCACTCACACTTGAAAAAAGGAAGCCCGTGCGATTTCTTTTCTATGTATGGTTACCCGACCATTGCGGCATTATTATTATTATTATTTGTTTTGAACACATATACACAACAGGAAAGAGAAAGCGAGGAGCAGGCTGGCAAATGCCACCGGAAGGGGGCACAACGCCTGCCTACTCTTCAGAAGGGAGGTGACAGCAACACAGACATGGAAGATTGGAAGGAGAAGAGCAACAGGACAAATCTAAAGAATGAAGTAGAGCACAGTACAGATCACACACAGTAGGACCGGTCACTGAAGGTCACACTACTACAGAATGTTGAATAGAATAGTTTCGACGCTATACAAACGAAACTATCGCTGGAATATATGACGCCGACAGAGGTGCTCGAACACCTCACGAAGAAGCTCGCTGCGTTCCGATTCCACTCTCTCTATAAAGACAGAGGCTGCATGGACGTACAAAACAACGCTACATTTAGAAAGTTTGCTAGTAAAATTTAGTCAACTAATCAGTTTATCTATTATACCATAGTGCATTCCCCGATCTGCGGTAGAAGCAGTTACACATTTCCTAAAACTGACCTCTACGCTGTCTTTAGAAATTTATGTCAGTCCTCACCGAAGCACGCGATACAACGTCCACGGCTTGACTTCGCTGACGGTTGCACAGGGTTGACTCTGTTATAGCGCCGGCTTTTGCAAAAATGAATAGACGCCCGGCTCGGCACGTCGACTATGTACTTACGTCACACTCGCGTATTAAATGTGCGAGGAGAAACAGAGGAGTCTAAAGGTTCGATATCTGGTTATAGTTGGGGATGTTAGAATGAGTTTAAATCTCCAAATCAAACCGAATAACATTGTTCGAGAAAAAGCGGGCACTGCATGATTATTGAGACGAATATCGAAGCTTTTCTAATTTCTATAAAGCAACGTGAATGTGAAGCTTGCGCGTAGTCCGTTTGGTAAAAATAGAAATCAAGCTTATATAGACATATACATTGACATACGCATGTTATACCATTCCCAAATCCACGTTCGGAAGACTGGGGAACTTGAAAATGACAAACGACTGCTTTCAGTTGTCTGATGCACCATGGCAATTACCGTACCGAAAGGAGGAAAGGGCTTGTTACCAGATGTGCAGGTGTTCTTGTGTTCACTGAAGAAGAGAATTCGTCCTTTTGCCCGCGCACAGTAAGCCAGTGGAATTAATAACTCGCCCGACGACGTAGAAACCGCATCCGATACCTCCTTTTCCCCCAAACTAATTAATGCCACATTGCCTCTTCATGATTCACGGCGACGGAAAGGGCGTTCGAACACCGGATCCATGGATCCACTACGACGACTATACGCCTTCATGTCCATCATTATTTTAATGACGCGCGTAGCTTCTGAAAGCGCTCGCCTATCGCTTACATTGACAATCATCGTCGGTTGTTTCCGCGCAATTTTTTGTCTCGCATTGCAGCTTCAACGCTGTATGTGCCGGGTTACACGACCTTTCTATAGCAACAGCGAGAGTGTTCCCATAGATAACGAACACGTCGAAGAGACCGTCGCGTCGCCGTTCACGTAGTCCTGCAGCGAGTGGCGCACGCGTGCGCTGGCAGGTCACTGAAGAATTGTGGACCGTTTCGCCGCAGCAGCTCCGGAGCCGTGGTCCGCGTCCGAGGCGAGGCTGACCGGTGTGCATCCTGCCCACACGCACCATCAGGTCCAGCAGACGCCGCCTCATCAGCCGCAGCCACAGCAGCAGTATGGAGAGGTGAGTCGTTGTGGCATACTATTATTATTATTATTATTATTATTATTATTATTATTATTATTATTATTATTATTATTATTATTATTATTATTATTATTATTATTATTATTATTATTATTATTATTATTATTATTGATGTTATCGATGCTGTTGCTGCTTACTTTTCTTCAAAACAACTGACTCATGCCCAAGAGGGGGTTCGGACATAAAGAACCTCGTGACCACAGCACGGCACTAAAGAATGAAACAAACGAACACACAATCATAAATGTAAATATTAATTGGCGTGGTCACAATCCAGACCAGCTGTTTTCAACAGTTCTACCTGGATCGCTGATTGCACTTCTTGTCTGCACTGATTCGTGAAGCTTTTTGTCTGAATCCTCTTGAGTGTCACGTCTGCCTCCGAGATGCGTAACCGTGCTAAATTCTACTTGCAATGCCAAGTTAATGAATAAAGGGAAAATCAGGCATTCACCCATTCGTAGCAATTGCTACAAAGGTTGATTATTGTCGACAAACTCGACTTCGCCTTGCCATCTGCTAGCCGCCTGGTTTGCTCAGATGGTAGAGCGGCTGCCCCCGGAAAGGCGGTGGTTTCGGGTTCGAGTCCCGGACCAGGAGGAATTTTTCTTCAACTATGAGGCTTTTCTTTCGAAGAACCCGTATGGGTTTCCTTTGTAGCAATTGCTACGAACGGGTGGGCGTCTGATTTTCCCTTTATTCATTACTTCTCTCCACCTTGCAGGATGCCAAGTTAAGCTCTGCGCTGGCACCTTGTCTGAAGCCTTCTGTGTGTCAGGTGCCTTAGGGCTGCATTGAGCACGGAATCACCAGAAATGCACATCGGCGTATCAAACTGCATGGGGTGCGAAGCTCAGGATGGATATCCTCCCCTAACCCACACAACCCACTTCGCACCTTTATGCCACCCGCGTGCTTTTCGGAATAACTGCCACCACTCATTGCCAACCAAGTCAACACACCTATACATTGACTTGTACTAACTACTGCACTGCAATATGTGCGAACAGTGAAGCGCGTGCCTGACGGATATACATGTCATCCCCGGCTAGTGGACATGCGTTCACTACTGACGACGGGAAGACGAGGATGTGAGACCCGCCGTGATGCGATGGATCATCGCTTGCTGTAAGCTTAACTGATGCATTTCCTGCACTTCTAAAGAAACAGTAAAAATTAGAGAGTAAAAGAAAACAGAACAGTGATGGTTCCGCAGCCTCATCCATGTCCTGCTTTCGGGAATAAAATCAGCTGAAGATCATGGTCTTCAGCTGATTTTATTTCCGGAAAGTACACCCCGCGCGGTGCCAGAAAGAACTATAGAATTGTGGCGCATGCGTCAGGCCACTATAGTCGCAGTTGTGTATAGCACACGTTTAGACGCAGACAGTCGCACTCTTTCATTGCCAATGAGACAAAGGCAGTGATAATACATTTATCGGATTGTTGTTTTTTGATATGGTAAGCCTCAAGAATCAGCCTGCATTTCTCATTGTCTCTTGTACTTTCGTCTTCATTTCTTTTGATGCGCCAGTTTACCAGAAATCAAACTAGCCCAGCTTAGTGCCATAAGTGCTGCAAGTTTGCTTCACCGAACCACCACCTGAGCGCTTGCGCGAGCTGTCGTATATTAGCCGCGCGATATCGCACGGAATCTGCCTCTGCGCGCGAGTTCTGCTCGCGCGCGCTGGTGGCTTTCGTGTGATGGATTACAGGCCACTTTCAGCAAGCCGGATCGTTCTTGCGCGGAAAAAAAAAGCCGTTCATACAGATTAAATATTTCGTTAATCCATGAATATACAGCAAGGCAATCCTTATTTTTCTATAAACCATCAGCTAGCCCCGAGTATAGACTCAGTTAAAATCCATGACGTCACGGGATGTTGTCTCGGGAACATCAGGTGGCGTCGCCACCCTTCTTTGGCTCTTGCGTTCTTTCAGGCTTACCGCGAGCCTTGGCCCACGGCCGGATAATTTCACAATAACATCTATAGAGGGAAGTACGGGGCTGCAGTCATTCAGCCACCGCGGGAATAATAGGAAGTACTATCGCGCTCAATGTGAGCTACTACGCGCCACGCGCTTTGCCATGCAAGTTCGCGTTGTATATAGCTCGTACCGAGCGCGGTAGTACATGGATTTGTCGATGATTTCGTATATGGATCCGCTGAGACAGGCTCATTTTATTGCTATTCTTGTGGTTCAATTATGTTGTTAAGCTATGCCAGTGTTTCCTTAGTGCAATTAATTCTTACACCTACACAATTACCTTGGTACGCATATCTCCAGCACTAAAAAAAATTGCTACAGCTTCAACCATGCGTGTCGCTAAATATAACTGTTGCACAGTAAAACTCACCATGCAAACAGCAACGGGTCAACCACAGTTTGTATAGCTAGAGTTAGTATAGATTTAGCATAGATTTAGAATAGCTATCTTTATGGTTTACCCATAAAGTTCGTTATGGGCGAACAGTTATGGGTGAACTCCCCATAGAATTACTATAACAATCTATAAGGCAGACGAGGGAAGGGGCCTCGGCTTGAAGAGACAACGTTTCTACAAAGGAGCTTGTGTTCGTTTGGGGCGTCGGATCAAATTTCTCGATCGCAATTGACTTCGCTTCTGAACTGCGATTGGCTCCTTTGCGCAAGCGGAACCTATGGCGATCGAGAAATCCGCTCCTGCGGCCTCTGACGAAGAAGTTTTTTTGTAGAAACATTGGGCTCTCCAGGTCGAAGCCCCTTCCCTTGTTCGGCAACTGTTGATACCTTCAAGTCTTCATCTTCCTGCAAACCTTCTGTCTTGTTTTCACTTCATTGCGCACGCGAGTTTTTTAAGTATTCTAAGTAATAGCGATTGCTTGCAATTTCCTGAAGAACCACCTAACCGTAGAAAATAGAGAATAAATGACGCTTATAAATCATCATCATCATCATCATCAAGCCTGGTTACGCCCACTGCAGGGCAAAGGCCTCTCCCATACTTCTCCAACTACCCTGGTCATGTACTAATTGTGGCCATGTTGTCCCTGCAAACTTCTTAATCTCATCCGCCCACCTAACTTTCTGCCGCCCTCCGCTATACGCTTCCCTTCCCTTGGAATCCAGTCCGTAACTCTTAATGACCATCGGTTATCTTCCCTCCTCATTACATGTCCTGCCCATCCCCATTTCTTTTTCTTGATTTCAACTAAGATATCATTAACTCGCGTTTGTTCCCTCACCCAATCTGCTCCTTTCTTATCCCTTAACGTTACACCTATCATTCTTCTTTCCATAGCTCGTTCCGTCGTTCTCAATTTCAGTAGAACCCGTTTATAAATGCCGTACAATAATTCTGCGATGAAAAATAAGCATGGCTGATGTAGAAATCAACAACGTCCTTCGAAACCAGAAGGACGCAGTTTAGCCAAGATCCGTGTTCTTTCCATCACTGCCACGAAGGTCGAAGGGCAGCTGAAGCAAACCGCGTAGGCGTGGATAGCGCGATATTATATTTACATACTCTATGGCTGACGGTATAACGTTGGCCTGTACTTGGCGTTCGATCCGTCTGATCTACCAGAGGTCCAATTCCGCCCTGTTGACGCTTTGGGCTAATCAGGGAGACCCTATGGCCGCTCTGTGAGCCAATCAAAGCTGAAAAGAAAGGAAATTTGAAATTTTGATGGGCGGTATATTTGGCAATGCACGTAAAATAACCCAGTTAAAGTTAACTCGATAGTTCTTTTTTGGGTCCCATTAAGGTGCAAGATAAGTAACCGCGTGGTGGCTTGATGGTTATGGCGCTGCGTTGCTAAGTCCGAGGTCGCGGGATCGAATCCCGGGGGTGGCGGCCGCATTTCGATAAAGGCGAAACGCAAAAAAAAAAAAAAAAAGAAGAAAGAAACGCCCGTGTAATATATGCATTGGCTGCACGTTAAAGAATTCCAGGTGGACAAATTAATTCGGAGCCCCCCATCACGGCGTGCCTCATAACCGGATCGTGATTTCAGCCCGCAAAGCCCCAGAATTAAATTTTAAGGGACAGGTTAAGCGGTTACTCTCGCCCGAAGAAAATAGTTATAGCACTCACATCGTTTTCGCGTAGCGTATACATAGCAAAAATACGTTCGGCCCTGACTGCAATCGCCTCGCGTCTCCTCGAGTTGCGTCGTAACGAGGTTTCTTTCGGCACACGGTCCTCCTTTGTGCGCGGCGAGGCGACGGAGATTCGTCATCTCGAACCGCTACGCGCGCAAGGCATGCGCCCGAGGGGACCAACTTTTTTATGGCTCCGGGCACACAGCTCCCGCGGCAGATGGCTGCGGGCGTCGCATAGTACATTATATACTAATACAGCGGTGCGCGTAGAAGGGACGGAAGCGCTAAAGAAAGAAACGTAATCTCTGTGTCGGCTGTACGCCTATTACGGCGTGCTAAATCGTACTTTCGGCGGCCGCGTGCATCGTGTGCATACTCTTTACGCGAGTTCGCATAGGCACACAGGAAGTACGGCTGTTACGTGGTGCGCGCGCTCTCTCGCTTTCCTGTCGTGAGATTCGCCGAGGTCGAGGAGCGCTCTACGCGCTGGAAGTGGCTAGAGGTCATGTGCGACCCCCCCTTGCCCCCACAACACTTCTACTACCCGTCTTGGTCGAGCGGTGGCGAAAACGTTGCGTGGGAAGAGCTTGCTGAAGTGTATAATCTCTGCGGGATAATGTTTTTGTTTTACTGTCGTTATTACTCCGGCATTATAAGCGCAAAAGGAATAGCTCTCGCCACCGCATGGCAATGAAGTCACGCAAATTTACTATTTTAGTTTCGGCGAAGAAAGAAAAATCAACAAATTTAGAAGAGGAGCTCACGTTAATGCGTCGAACGCAAAGTCGCCTATCAGAGAGGGTGAGCGATTTCGTCCTCCTTATATATTATACAACATATATATATATATATATATATATGCTTCATTAGGTTGCGCTATATATTTTTCATTTTTTTTATTATTAACTTTTCAACGTTACACAGTTAGTGCGGTGCTGGCCTATACGAACTCTGAGCTCCGGGCGGAGTCCGTTACACCCACATTCAATCAGAATGCCGCAAAACACGCTTTCGCCGAGCGTACAGACACTGCTTGAAGAACAAGTGCATTGACCTTGCTCTGGGACCTTTCTGTTTCCTTTCGCGCGAACTTCGCTCTATTTAACTTTCGCCTATACACTTTCCATCGCACGCGACAGATATAGTACAGTTTGGTGTTTGAAACGCAGATAAACAGAAGCATCACGACAAGATATTTTACTATAAGTCCGAACACCCGCCGCGATAACTCAGTGACTCAACTTTGTGCTGCCGAGGACGAGGTCGCGGGTTCGATCCCAGCCGCGGCAGCCGCATTCCGATGAAGGCAGTATGCGGGAGCGCTCGTGCGCCGTGCATTGGATGCACGTTAAAGAACCTCGGGTGGTGAAAATTAATGCTACCCGTTATTCGAAGCCACGAGTTGACACATTTCTTGAAAACGGCAGTATTTGCAACAGAATCCTGGTTTGTAATTGGTTCCGGAACTTTTCCGGAACAACGAGGCCAGAACCGTTTAGAAATCTTTTGAAACAGAACAGCGCGGTACTGACGTGGACAAGAAGGGGAAAACGACACGGGCTTGCGCTGACTTGCAACTGAAGTTTATTGCTTGGAACGAAGAATATATAACAGCTCCAACCAACAGGAGAAACTTAAAAAAACATACACAGTCAATCATACATGCCGCACAGAACAAGGGAGATAACTGTAATCATCATATCCCCCCCACCCCGCTAAAAATGCCAGTTCTTTGGACGTAATCGATAAGGAGGGGCTACTGACGCATGCGTCTTTTGGACCAAGCGATGTGCGCTGCTTCGATGATTTCACGCGTTAGTTGGTTACTATGTTTACTTAAAGCTTGTGTTCGAGCGAAGTCAGCGATGTCCAAAGAACTGGCATTTTTAGCGGGGGAGGGGGGGGGATATGATGATTACAATCATCTCCCTTGTTCAGTGCGACATGTATGATTGACTTTGAATATATGTATGTTTATTTGGTTTCTCCTGTTGGTTGGAGCTGTCATATTTTCTTCGTTCCAAGCAATAAACTTCATTTGCAAGTCAGCGCTCGTCCGTATCGTTTCTCCCTTCTTGTCCTCGTCAAAACCGCGCTGTTCTGTTTCAAATATGGCTTACCAACTCGCCCAAACGTCCGTTTTAACGTTTAGAAATCGTTTTATATTGATATATTGAGTTACCCTATCGTTACCATATTCCCTATGGCTACCCCTATTACCTTATAGTCACCCCACTCTATGTTAGTTACTCTATAGGTATCTACCCGGATACATCAAATAAGTTTTTAGGCACGTAAGGCCCTCTGGGCTGTACTTGTCGGCGATAAGGTAGCCTCACCACCTACGGGATTATCTGACTGAGCTATGTGGAATGTTTCGCAGCCATAGTCGGAAGTTCGAATCCTTCTATAAGTGTTTTCTTTAATTTGACGACAGCGAGCTTGAAATTCACCTCCTCCAGTGCACTACACCTGCAGGCTTGGAGTGACGCCTGAGACTCCTATTATTTAACGCTAAAAAACAACGAAACACAGCAATCGCTAGTAAGGTGAACCATCGAGATAATAAAATCGCTTTATTCGAAACATTGTTTCATTCGAAGTTTTCGTTGTTCCGACCACAGTGCGTGCATTTTTGGACCGAATTATTCAAAGCGCCGTATAACAACGAATTCCGGTTATCGAACGAATTGTGAGAAATTCGTAAATCTACACAGGACATCTCGGTGCAGCCTACATGGTGACCATTTGCGTTTCTTCGAATCAATCTGCAAGACAAGGGGCGACGCAAACGCCACCACGCCACTCGGCGGCAGTCCCTTGGGACTAAATGTATCACGTGATGATAACCGGCACCTGGTCGCTGCGCTAGCAGAATGTCGTCTCTGTCACGCCGCATTTATCGAATGCGGCTTTCTCTCAACATACGCATAGCAAGCTCCCATGGTGTTTGAGTGTACACCCTTGCAATTTTTTTAACAATAACGCGCGAGCGCCGACCACACGGCGTGTCAGTGGCCTTGCAGCGGTGAGGGGCACTCCTGAAGCGAACAGTGCAGCAGTACACATTCGAACTAGAGTTCGCCTTGCACGACCGCACGTAAAGTTACCAATCCCGCCGTCCCTGGCCGCTACAAGGCGGACACGCCTTACCGTCGACGCTCGCGTGCTATTGTTAAAAAATTGCAAGGGTGTACATCCCGCGTTACCGGTACTATGTTATAGCTCGTACGTTTTTAACGAAACACCGCTTATAAGGAAGACTAGGTGCCGAAAGGTACGCATGCAAATACGGATACAACAAGGAGCGAAACGGACAGTGAAAAGGACAAGTGAAAGGTCGTGGGGTGGCGGAAAAGAATTAAGGAAGGCACAAAACTTATGTGCGCATGTTCGAGGGAAGGCAGAAACAACTCGTCAGTCACGTACACGCGAAGGCACATCTTGTGTATCGAGGGCTGACTTACGCACGTGCTATATGGTCTATATACCGCCATTAGTGATATGTCATGATTCGACCATACGGCTGCAGTTTTTTTGTTCTGTGTCTGAAAAGAACTGTATACTGCCTGCGAATTTTGGCGAGCATTCGCAATCGCAACAGTGTAACGATTGGGTCAGACTGTGGTGTTCCGCTGCAACATTGCGTGATGCGTGCTCGGTTTCCAAGATCAGCGTACACCGCCTGCGGTCCGCGAACGCCCGTCCGTGCGCAGGTGAACCAGCTGGGCGGCGTGTTCGTCAACGGCCGTCCGCTGCCCAACGCGGTGCGGCTGCGCATCGTCGAGCTGGCGCAGCTCGGCGTGCGGCCGTGCGACATATCGCGGCAGCTGCGCGTCTCACACGGCTGCGTCTCCAAGATCCTGGCGAGGTTCCACGAGACCGGCTCCATCCTGCCTGGAGCCATCGGCGGAAGCAAGCCACGCGTCACCACGCCAAAGGTATACGACGGCGCGAGCCGGTATCTCTTCGAGCGCGCGCTGTTTGCATTAGAGTATACGAATAGTGAAATTTCTTAATCGAACACGAATGTTCGAGAAAAATGATCATCAAATATCGAATCGAATGCTCGGATATTTTTTCCTTTCTATAAAGCAACGTGAACTATGAAGTTGCGGTGAATCTGTCTGGTAAATTTTTTTTTTTAAATCAGGTTTATATACCTTGACACCATTCGTGTAATACATTCCACAATTAGACGTCCGGGTAATTGAGAAACAACTACTTTTAATTAACTCGAACACCAAAGCAATGACAGCTAGTAATTAAACAAGGGAACAGCTTGTTGCCATATATGCACGTAAAGTGCATGTTCGCCGAAGGAGAGAAGCGTGCATGCAACAACGCGCCACATTCTTGCAAGCCTGGGGAGAATGGTCAAATAACAAATCGGAATAAATGCACGGCCTCTCTTGTACACATCCGCCAACGGTTTTTCTTGACTCATGCAGCTGGTGCGTTGGATTTTACTCTGCCACCGATAACTCAAATCGTCACTTGCTTGCGGAGGCATGCTGTAAAAGCTCAAGATGACAACAGTTGCTGAGCGCTGCAATGTGGTGTTCAAGCAGAGACCAATATCGAGCATTACTTCTTGTAAACATTCATTCCGCCTTGTGAATTTTGTTTATACGTCATGCGAACGGGTGCATGGCAGTGGATCTGCGTGTTCAGTCAGTGACTCGGGGGCTTCCGGATCTGTGTGCAGAGTTCCGGGTATGCGTGGCGTTTATTATTGGCTCTTAAGACCCGTAGTTAGTGTTAACAAACCATCGAATCTTGAACAACTTTATTGCCCTAAAAAGTAACGTGTTCTGTACCATTACACTCCAGCAATTCAGTCACATTTTACTAATCTCCACCGCAGATTCATTTACGCTTTTCTCTATATTCCTTAAAGCCCGATGCCTCAGTAAGAATTGACTTTGTAATTTATATAACTAGTTTAACTTACGGCATCCCATTTTAGCAGCCCCTTAAGATCTAGCTGGGATATCAGAGAAATTGAGAAATAAGTTCTAAAGCATTTCGAATTCCGAGAGATGATATACAGCGAAATTGCGCAGCACCGTTTACTGACTGCAAACGCGATGAATAGCGCAAGAACGACAGGTATCGCTTGCAGTGACTGACCTTCACTTTTCAAGGTCACCACCATATTGGTTGACAGGGGACGCTATTCTGCATTCCGCCATTTCCGAATTCCTTATAGCTGATCAGCCATCTTTTGAGCTCTGATTGGCTCACAGGGCTGCTGCGGCCTCTATAATTGGCTGGAAACGCCAACATGGCGGCATTCGACGACATGGAGGAATTCGGCAGTCCCTTGAATACCACCCCGAGTCTTCCGAGTGCTATAGCAGCGCCGCTTAGGCTTCAGTTTCGTACTTATGGAGCACTGGTGTAAAACTACCTGCTCTAGGACGCCTCCGTAGACCTGTCCGAGGCAACAGTGTCCACCACTGCTGTGATAACTAAAAGGCTCTCGCGCCTCCACAGGCCGCGACGCGAAGATTAATTCTCTTTAGAAATGCCTGCAGTGCCGGCGTAGGCCCATGTATAGCGGCATCGATAAGCGTTCATGTCTCACTTGCAAAACCTCAGAAGAGCGCGACACAGCATCCGTGCTTTCAGATTCCTCGGACTAACCTTGCGTCGCGATCGATTTTAAGCGTCCCGAAACGTAAAGGCGTTTTAACGGCGCCCTTTAAACGCCTGTTTCTTTTTTGGAATTGCATGTCGTTAACGGTTCCCCCTTATACACAGCTGTCTGTTTATTTCATTTATCTATTCTGCCGCTCTCTTTTCTCGAATGCGCATACATAGCGCGCGCGCATAGCCGTCTGCTACACGCTCGGCCGAGCAGACGACGAGAATGCGCGCGCACGCAGCGCCGCACAGCGGCCGGCGCGAGAAAAGCAAGGACAAGGCTCTCCTGTTTCCCGCCAGTTCCGCGTACAATAATGAGCTTCTTCTGCCTGCCGCCACTGGTGCTTATATAGCGAAAAGCTTTAACGTACTAAGAGCTCTCTCCTGTGGCCTGCCTCACCGCCGGCGCCGACGACGACGACGAGTGTCAACGAGCAGGGCGGCGCGATCTGTTCCCGCCACTTTCCGCGAACGCCCTCCCCAACTTCTCAGTCAGTCAGCGGTGCATCTCCTTGCAACCCGATCCGGAACGGCGCCTTCGAAGGCTCGCCCATAGCCGGGCGAGGAGGAAAGGAAACGGTGCTTCGAATGGGAGAGAGAGAGATGCGTAGGACGAAGAGCATCGGAGAGGAGGAAAGCAAGAAAAAGTGATCCACAAAGATGGCCGAAGGAGATGAAGAACCGAGATGTGGGAAGAAGAAAAAAAACCTAAAACAAAAAGGGGAACGGCGTTCGCGGAAAGGCGCCGCCAGGGCCGTGCAAACAAACGGTGCCGCATCAACGGTCTACCGCTTTCGTGGAGTATATTTTTTTCGTTCCCTGGAAGAGCCGCATGGACGCAGGTGGTGCGGGATATAGCGGCTCCCCACCCCCAACTAAAAAGAAAAGATGGACGGATAGATTCACATCGCTATTTATGCGTGTACTCGCATACGTATATGCACTGCGGGTCACCCGACTTACGCTCGTTTCTCCGCCGCTACCATCGGCGCGAGGAACAGCAGGCGCAGTTTGTTCTCGCCTAACCAGGGGCGAGCAAACGGAGCCGGAGAAAACGAGCTTTAGGAGGTGGCTGCACGTGTGCCTCGCTCGCATCGCGGGAAAGTTAACGAGAAGGAGCAAGACAAAAAAAAACCTTGAAATTCATGCAGATCCAACGCACATGTTGCAATCTATGTGAAGCGAAGTTTTAGAGAAGTGGTTAATCAAACGTCGTATACAACTAAATGCGATGGGTAAAGTTGTTTTTATTTTCATTCTATGCAATGTGTAATCTCACGCGACGTTTACGTTATTGTAGTGTGCAGGTCGCAATTTTAATGACATGCAGTGTTTATCTTTATGCATTACACCGTTGACAACGACATTACTAAGTCGAAATTTAAACAGCGGTTCATGCGGATGAGCGCTGCGAGACGTCGCACAGTGGTGTCACGGAGACGAAGGCGATGTTTGTCGAGGGAAGAATTCAGAGAAACACGTGACGCAACGTAAACAAACTTCGGGCTCCAATTATTCACCTTGTGTAGTGGCGCATAACGATTTTAAGGTGTTGGCCAAGAATGCGCGTACACCTTCAGGTGGCCGAAGAATGGAGTGCGTTAAGGAAATTTAGGAAAACCAATGAAAACCACGCACCAGCACTACGGTGTTTTTCGCCTTTAAAACGGACTCCTCCACACGATGAGTATTACTGCAGCGAAGCCACCTTTGACGAACGATCTTTAGCGTGCTTTGCAAGCGAGTAAGCTTTTCAAATGCATCGACAGCGGAGCATGCTTAATATCTAAATTTCCTTTTATTTATTTATTCCGATAAAGCTGCTCCAACAAAACATTTTGTGCGCGTGCTTCTCGTGATATTGTTTCTTGAAGCGAAGTTGCCGCGGGAGTGAAGGAACGCCGCCGGTAGTGATTATAAGATGACTACAACGTTGATGATGGTGACATGAGCACCCCTTTTGCGGTGGCGCATTCTGGTGACACATCTAATTCTGGGCGTCTTAAGTGTTCCTTGAATGTGAGAAAAGCGGCCGCCGGGCAATCCTTGCCTCTCGCCCGACTCTGCGCAGCAGAAAGAAATGCTAAGATAATGCATATACCTATGATACAGAGTACAGCGTACGCGCGATGCGCGTACAGGACAGTTGTGTCCTTACACTAGGACATCGACAAGGCGGCCACAAGAAGGCGCTCAAGGGCTGCAACACTGCGTCGCTTCTCGTGCAGGTGGTGGCGTGCATCCGCGAGCTCAAGCGGCGTGACCCCGGCATCTTCGCGTGGGAGATCCGAGACCGGCTGCTGTCCGAAGGCGTGTGCGACAAGGGAAACGTGCCGTCGGTGAGCAGCATCAGCCGCATACTGCGCAACAAGGTCACGCACGGCGTCACAGCCACAGCCACAGCCACAGCCAGGTACGGAGGAGACCGCTGCACAAGCTGGTGCGCCGCTGCCTACTCGCCACGCAGGCAAGGGTCGCTGAATCCAACAGCTGATCTTTTGTTCAGTTCAGTACGCTGTACGCGAACCGGCTTTTGATACGAGACAGAACAAACTGCAAACGAGTGCAACAGGGTTGTATTTCAACATAACGTATACGTAATCAGCCAGTAAGCCAGTTATGACTGATCAATCAATCAATATTGAAATGTGTGTAAGATAGTCAAAGAGCTTATACTGCGAACACGATAAGCGTGCTCAACTGATGACAGTGAAGATCGATTTAAAGTTGTTCGAAAAGTGTATTATTGTAATACATGGTACCCAAATAACACATGCAAGCGCGGGCTCCCTCAGAGTAATGAAAATACTGCAGGCGCTGAAAGTTACTGGCGACGTCACGGCCGTTTTTTTTAGAACACCATCGATACAGCTTCGCAGCTTTCGTGACCGACCTTAATAGCGCTGTCGAAGCGCTCTGGCATGACGAGTCGTACATATTCTAGAGACCTGTGTTTTCTCTTTTGCATCATAAGAAAAGAAAAAAGAGATCCGTAAGCGTTCAATACATAACACTAGGCACAGTTACTAGCCTGGTCTGTCAATAAAAATGAATACGAATTTGCCTTCGCCCGCGTCCTTCTTGTCGTTTACATTTCCTCTTATCGTTCAGCTTTCCCCAACGATTAATGTTTTCCAATCTCGAAAGCCATGCTTTGCCGTACTGTAGATTCTGGAAGCGACCAGGTAACGTCATAGCCGCCATGTTTTGGACAACACTCATTGCGAGGGGTCGCAGACGAAGGCAACTTCGCATTTTTGTTTTCTTGACAAACCAGCAAGTAACAGTGTTGAACGCTATATTGAACGATACGGAGCATAAACTTCAACCTTGCTGCGAAATTTGAGCTAGCTCAAAGCAGCGGTAAGCATAAAATATGTTTTTTCTTTGTCTGTTCGTGTGCGTGTGTGCGTGTGTACGTGTGTGATGTGGAGAAAAAAAAACGTACATGCCTATATGCCACTAGTTTCGATAAATATGGTGTTCTGAAACAAAACAAGACAGAAATTTACAGAGAGATGGAGGCTTGAAGTGAATAACAGTGGTCGAACAAGGAATATCGCTAGAGCCAACGTTTCGACAAAGTGACTTCATCAGGGCAGCATTTGCCTCTTCACTCGGCTTGTTGGAAGAATCAACAGCGGCATATCTACCTGTTCGTTTGCTATTGCAAAACATCACCACCGCACCCTTTCTTCTCCCCCCCCCCCTCTTTTTTTTTTTTTTGTTCGACAGTCGGACTTTTTTCAGCTTACTCTGCGTACCAGTCTATTCTCCTAGCTCACTGAAAGTGCGAGAGCTGCGAGTCCGTAAACACTGCTATGGAAAGCAGTTGCAGTCCTGACGAAGTTCCCTTGTCGAAACGTTGGCTCCAGCAATACTCTTTGTTCGCCCACAACCGTTCTTTAAAACACAGTATACATTAAACATAGTTTACACCCTTTGGGCTTTACCTTGTCCCCAAACAGCAATCTATCTGGCTTGCGTTTCCTTTCTTGAAAGCTCTCCGCTCACTACGTTCCTGTCATGAATGCTATATGTCACGCTGAGGAACGCATTCATCACTGGAATCTGCAAGGAGCCTCTTGTAATGCGCAAGCTATCGCTTACAAATATATCAACCGAAAGTTGGTTCTACTGGGAATTTTTAATGACAAGATACGCCCCAAGGGGTGCAAACGTTTTGTTTGTTTGTTTGTTTGTTTGTTTGTTTTCTTCTTATTTTAGCGTAGGCTTCATGAATGAAAACGGCGGGACTTAGCGTTCCTCTCTCTCTCCCCTGTATGCGCAGCCTCCAGGCAGCCCAGCTGAGCCGCTGGGCTCCTCCTCACCACCCACCTCCGCCTCCTCTCCTGGGCGCCTACGCACATCCTCACAGCTACTACCTGCACGGCTACTACCTGCAAGGAGCTGCAGCCGCAGCCGCAGCCCAGCCTCTCTGACAGCCTCTCTGACAGCCATCTCTTCTCGTCTTCTCATCAGTCGCGCAGCTATAAACGTTCGTCGCGACTCGCAAGGCTGCACGCAAGACTTTGCGCCAAGACCCTCACGATCCCTTGGAGGATGCGGCTATATAGCTCCAAACAGCCCCTGACAGCGCTCCAACGTTTCGTTGTTTCCTAAGCTTAATAGACACCTTGTCGAGGGTGTACCGACAGCGCGGAACTACGTGGCTTGCGGAAAACATCCCTCTGCAAGACGGATCGGCCGAAACCGACTACACCCAATGTGACTTCCCTGCTTGCCACCGATCCCATGGTTCACCGCGAAACACGAACTCTGGCAATCGCACCACCGACAGCGGGAGTACATACGAAGCGAGACGCTGCAGCGTTGTCACCGGGAAAATGGCCAAACGTCGGAGGCTGCTATGGTGACGCGACGTGTGGCCCGCATACAGATAGGATAAAGTCTGTGCATGGCAGTGAAAAGGACTGTGAACGCGATCTCACCTCATATCAGCGTCGAACAAGCTTCACTTAGCTTTGCATGCATATTCTTTTCCGGAACATCGTGAACGATTCCGAGCTAGAAGAAATTATAATTTTATTTCTGCCCGCGCGGAAAGTGACGGCAGCGCTGCCGCACCTTCGTGACGTCACGCTCTGTAATTGGTCAATTCAAAGTTTATTTAACACGAGGGTACAGACTAGCGGTTGTCCCCTCTATCGATCGACTGTATAGAGAAGCATATATAAGGTATACTTTTATAGACACAAGCCCATCACGTAGCCGAATTCGGCCAGGTTGGCGTTTGAGCCAGTCGGAGATGGCGTAGCTGCCCTTTGAGCCAACCAGAGAGCACAGGGTGGCGAATTTGACAGTGCTTAGAATACCAGCCGCAATCTGCCTTTGAGAAGCGCCTGATCACAGAAGAGGTAGTTGCGCAATAACCACATCAGACTTAAAGCTGCCCTCGTTGTTCGATGGACTGATGCGTTGCATGGATGATTATTGCATGGATTAATGCGAGGGATATTTTATGACGTCACCTGTGTAGTATGCACGCGCGTGTCATGCGCATTTTGCAAACAAGACTGTGGAGCCAGTGAATGGTGATTTGCATCGCAGGACAAGAGAGCCCCTGCTGAACGACACAGACTCAAGGCGCGAAGCGACGACCACAGTCAACGTTGTTACAACGAACGTGGTGCTTGTGCGTGTGTGCTGTCGTGGGTGTGCAATTGTTAGGACACCGACGGGAAGATCTCCTTGCGAACCAGCAAGGGAACTGCGTGGACATCCGGACACGCCACGGTGAACAATTATAATGTACAATGAAGCCTCTTATTATACGTATGCTATATTTATTTATTTTACTTATTTATTTACTCTCAAGGCCAATGGCATTACAGAGGGGAGTGGGAAAAAATACAATCATAAAGAGAACAACAAGGTACAGTGAGTTACAATAACAATTTCAAACAGACATGAACTTAAACAATGGTGGTTAGTGCCTCGCGAAAACGTTGGTTATCAATGATTGATGCAATGTCAGCAGGAAGGTGGTTCCACTTGATTGCTGTGCGCGGAAGAAAACATTCGGAAAAAGCTTTTGTTTTACAAAATAGAATCCCTACCTTAATTATGGCGATGATCAACGCTATGGGACATCTATTGCTGTGATAAAATAAATTTGTTGTGAAGAACGGTATGATAGCATATGTTGTGAAATAAATTCAAGCGGCTAAGTTTTCGACGCGTGGCTAGAGACGGAGGGGGAAGGCTGGCTTTCATGGTTGTTATGCTAGCAGTGCGATTGTATAGTTAGAGAGAATGAAACGAGCCGAGTTATTCTAAACAAGTTCTAGGGCAGTGATTACTTTTACATGCATAGGATCCCAGACAGACGCAGCGTATTCAAGCTTTGGTCGAATTAATGTTTTGTAAAGTGTTAGTTTAACTGAAGAGGGAACAGTCGAAAAGTTGCGACGTAAGTGTCCTAGCATATGGTTAGCATTGTTAATAATGTTTTCTGTGTGCGCTGTCCAATTTAGATTACATGATATATGAGCACCTTAGTATTTATAAGATGTGACGGATTGTAGTGGAACATTGTTCAAAAGATAAATAGGAGGACTGCTAGTGTTTCGGGCGACACGCATAATCTTACATTTTTGTACGTTTAGTTCCATTCGCCATGTTTTACACCATTTAGATACAGCAACTATGTCAGATTGGAGAGTGTTAGTATCCATATCGGTATTAATTTCACGGAAAATTACACGGTCGTCGGCGAAGAGAAGGGTGTCAGAGGAAACAGTGGAAGCCAGATCATTATTGTAAATTAAAAATAGAAGGGGTCCAAGGACGGACCCTTTTGGAACGCCGGAATGAACGTTAGTGAAGGATGAATTATGGCCATTAGCACTAACCAATTGTAATCGGTTAAGAAAGAACGATTCAATCCACTTAAAAAGGTTAGGGTCAAGGTTGAGAAAACTTAGTTTGCGCAGTAGCAGCTGATGACACACTTTGTCGAATGGCAGCAAAGGAACTGCGTGGGCATCTAGGCACGGCACGGTGAACAATTATGATGTACAATGAAACCTCTTATTATACGTATGCTATATAGTGTACATAGCTCACGATCTGCTTATGCGAGCTCATGGCCGACTATACGCCGCAAGCGCAGCCTGTTGCCAACCAGTGGCGATGTATGGTAGTCCGTACAGCCGCCGTCACAACCCGAACAATGAAGGTCCCTTTGTAACGGCCTAACTTTAAGAAACGCGGACTGTGAGGAGCAAATGTCCAATGGTTTGGGAAAAAAAAAGACACATTAAATAAGCTAGCACCATTGAACACTTTATAAAAAATGACACGTTCAAGGCTGTTTACTTGTCTCATGGGCAATAACCCTGCCTTTAGGGCTATAGAAAATTTTATTGCACATGACAGCAAACTTTAGCTACAGGTGTGATGAGAAAACTACACCGTTGAAAACGGTGTAATAATTCTGACCACCTTGGGCGCATAGAAATATCTCACAAGAAAAGTTGACAGCGAAAGCTTTGAAAGCTTATTTAATGCACTTTTCCTGTCGCCTGCCGCAGCTGTCATAATATTTACTTGCCACAAAACGTCGGCAGACAAGTAAACTTCACTGGTCCTTACCAACAATTCGATCTTACCTTTTAAAGGGTCCCTCACCAGGCCCTTTAATTTCTCTAAGGCCTTTTTATTTCTCTAAGCTTTAATTCGTCTATATTCAAGCAACGTATCACACAAGTAACAGGTGTTGCAGACGGAGAGCAACGGGGCCAGTGCGGAAAGAGTCATCGTCTGAAGAAGACATGCGTAATCTTCCCTGAATATAGCCAAGGTTGTTATTTTTATTTTTTTACCATTAGTTAGTTTTGCCCCCTGTGGTTCGTCCGCTGTTAGAGTGCTAAGGTTTAAAGTTGTAGCATCATCGTTCAATTCGAATACTGCAAGGTCATTTGTGTACAAAGGCGAAATGTAGCAGCCGTCATCGCCTTCCATCATTCCCACGCGTTTCGCCCTTTCCTTCTTTTAAGCAGAATGAAAAAGCTGATTTTGTTTTTTTCCTTTTTCGTGGCATTAGTCGCTTTATCGCTTCGGCAACGCTCTGCCAGCAGCATGCATTTGCACCGTCATGCGATAAGAGCCGCACGCCCAGATACATATATACACCAGGCATAAAGCCCTGTCGCGGGCCAATTTCGCTGCAGCCGACTTTGTTCATCTATCGCACGCTTGAGAGCAGCACAATAACAGTGCAGAAGCGCCCCGTCACGTAGTATTTTTTCTTATTTCGCAAGCTTTCTTTGGAACGGAGAAAAAAGGACCACGTGAGATACCACGTGTTGGAAACAATTTATTGAGAGGTTTCTCAAGCTACTCTACAACTTTGCGTATCCAACTTGGGGTCTGCAGCCAAAACTTCAAAAGTTGATTAATTTAACATAACTAATCAGTTAGTTAAGGGGGAAATAAAGAAATTGCCTGAGTAACTCTAGGCCAGTGCCAACATTATGCATTCGGTTCAACTCACGTCCGGAGTGCCTTTCATTTTTAAAACTTTGGCTCAAGTTATGTGGGGCAACCTGTATATACGTTAACACTTTATACGTAATCTTTACTACGTGCTTACTGCGGAAATGTTTGCGATACCCATCTTCCTGACGCAGTAACATTCTTTGCCGAATCTTGTCGTACCTTTCATTTAAAGGGACAATGAAAAGGAACCCCGAAAATTGGTTAATCAACAGGTGCAGGTATTCTTTTAGGACTCCATTTTCATGTATTTGGCCAGAAGTGGTTAATTACAAGCATGCAGACGAATTTAATTTTCCAGATTCCAACATCTTCTGTTGGAATCTGCGCCTAAACTGCGGCGCCATGTACAGTGCTCAGCGATTGAAACGCGATACTTGGACAACATGGCGGCTGACACTTTTTTGCGCCACCTGCGGGCGCTGGTGACACTGAGGTGACCACCTGTAGCGCAAAAATCGCCGGCCGCCATGCTGTCCGAATATCGCGTTTCAATCGTGGGCACTGCACACCAATGCGACGTCACAATTTTCAAAAATACCTTTTCTTCTTTCCGCCTGGTTATAGGTAATTTCTGTGGAGAACAAAAAAAAATTGTTGAAACATGCTGCTTCGGGTCTCCAGCTCGCTTAAAACAGAATGCAATCTTCTTGCTAGTCGAATATTTTGAATGACGAAGGCGCAACGACGTTTCCAAAGGTGCTAAGTTCCTAGCGAAGCCATTGTAGCGCAATTGACACAAACACAGAGGACAGGGCACCACTATCTCCCGTTCGTTGTGTTTGTTTTGCCTGCGCTAAGATTACGCAACTATGTATCAACGAATTTGCCCAAGAATGAGTTACCTCGTGTCAAGTTCTGAAACTGTGTTTTTTTCCGCGTAAGTACGACGGACTCGCACACATCGACAGTGCGTACTGGCGTTGTTGTTGTTATTGAAGATGATGACGGTGAATCTCACCTATTACACGTGCCCATTAAGCGTAGCAGGCCAAGAATCGGGCGGCAGAAGGTAGCGTGAGAGAAATAACGATTTTAAGGGGAGGAACGAAAAGTACAAGCAGTGGCGTAGCTAGGTCATCTGGCACCCGGGGCCCATAGGTCTTCTGTCACCCCCCCCCCCCCCCCCCCCCGGGTGTAGTCGAGGAAGGCGAGGATATCGACAATTTCCGGGTTTCAGCACAAGTACAGCCGCCTTGGATACCGCGCCCGTCCCCCGGGTCCCCCTCTCCTTCGCTTTCTTTCCCAGAGATCGCGAATGCAGCAGGTATTGGCGGCGAGGAGTTACGGAGTCACCATCTATCGGAAGCGCCTCGCTGGCGTAGTATGAGGGATCACGCGGCGCGCTCCTCATAGGGTTTGCTGTCAGCGCTCACTGAAAACACCACGCAGGAGCTCTCCCGGACATTTTTGTAAGTACTTTCGAAACGAGAGAAGGTTTTTACTGTCTAAATAATAATCTTGGGCAAACTGAAAGCACGGAATCGTTCAGAGACGCTATCTGTTTACCGAATGCGTACAGTGAACGCCGCTGTGCACGATCGCCGCGATGGAGTCTCCCGAACCGGCTTCTTGCGTGAAAAATAGGCAAACGCTGAGAGCAAACTTTGTGAAATATGTTCTTATTGTGTTAGTATAACTAAATGGAGCGTAATAGAATGAACCCTCAATGCAGCGATCGTACAGCTTCGCAGCGACCGACTGCGCGTCTGCATGCTTGTCCGCGTACTGTTTCGCTTTCGCGCGCGCGCGTTTTCGCACCGTGCCATGAGCTTTAGGCCACAGTATATGAGTATTTGACAGTATACAAGCAACCATTGTTGCGTGGGCGCTATCAGAGCTGTTCAAAAATAATTTCATTGTAGAGACTTCGACGCCTACGGGGACTGTGATATGTGCCGCCCCGACGATTCAATCTTTCTTGTTTTCTAAATTCTTGGACGTTTCAATATTATTTCTCGAGTTGCGTCGCACTATATGTTTATCAGTGTTCTCAGCGTGCGATTTCCCACTGCTTCTTTTTTTTTTCTAATCCAGTGCATTAATTCATAACACAAACATGACCATATGCCATACTTCTTTTTTCATGTGCTTCTTACCGCTCCCTTTCCCCTCCACTGATCTTGCAAGTATTTATAGCATCGACTAGTTCATAGACCAAACCGTCATGACATATTAGTAGGGCAGCGGACTCGGGCGAGCGTCTCAGTGCGCGTTTTCCGAACATCGCAGGCCCGGCACCGTAGCAGAAATCTTCCCCGCGACTGTGCTTGCTGCATACCCGAGTTGTAGCCGATGACTGTTTGCCGGTTTTATGTTTCGCGAACCAAGCTTCACGCAGCTTCTTGTCCTGCGGCTACTTGTGAATAAGGCTGACACCGGGCTCCGTTGCGTACGTCTGGCACTGCGGCACCGAGCAGTAGCTTACCATGTTGCGCGCCTTCAAAGGCAGCCACTACCTAGTGTAGTGCTTTCAGTCGTTTAAAGGAGACACCCGAAGCGGGAAAATCTCGCCACTAAATGAGGACCGCAGCGTACGAGGGAACTTAAACTCTCGTTTTCCGCTCGCTTCGGCGCTCCCGAAGCAGCCGACGCGGCAGCTATGTCCACGTGATCCCTCATAGCACGTCACGCCGACGGTGGCGCCAGCTATTCCAGTGGTGCAGCTCGAGGCCAGTACACGCTGTTTTTTCTGCGCCAAATAACACAGGGTGCTGCACTTCTGTCAGACTGTAAGGCTTGGCAACCAATACAAATGCGGCATCGTAGAAAATACGGGTCACGTCACAAGTAAAAAAAAAAATACGATGTTTTAACCATGTTTTAACTACCAATTTTAGCGGCAACATTTCATCTGCAAAATTGAAGGCCGACATTCATATCTTGCCCAACAACAACTTCACAAAAATCGTCGTAGGTACTATGGCCCGCAGTATTTTGGCTGTGGGCAGCCCTGAACGAAAACGAAAATTAAAGTGTGTCTGAGTGACGCTGATCTCCCCAACGTATTAGAAAAACGGGAAACGCCACCTGCCTCCCTGCTGCGCGGGCGCCAATGTTATGACAATTACGAGTTCTCTTCATTCTGATCAATAAAGCCTTGTTTTTATTTGCTGCTATACGGACAAACGTGATTATCCGAGCTGCGGTACCACCGAAAGATTGGGAACAGGACAGAGCACGCTTCGCGTCGATTCTTGGCGTCACCATAAAAAAAAAAGAGAGAGAGAGAGACCGCGATGAAGCCCGTGCGAGCGAAACCTGTTGGTCTGCAGTCGCAATGGAGAGGGTTGAGGGATCAACCTCACTGGTCCACTATTTCATATTTCTTTCGCTACTGCCATACACAGGCGCCGCCCGCAGTGCCAAAGTACTGTAGGTTGTAGCAACCAAAACGATTTTGTTTAGGAAGCTTTTGTTGAGTTAATAATACGAGTTTGAGTCCTCAATTCTGGAATTGAAGTGCTTCCTCTATAAGTACTAATTGAGGGATTATTAAGGATATGGTTATTACTTATCTGCCATATTTTTCACGCTACCGAATTCCTAGTAATCACATACACATAACTTCATAGAATATCAGGAAATATCCTTACAAAATTCACGTTATTTTTGTAAAATTCTGTGCAGCTGACACAGACGTGTGTGTACTTGTGACATGAAGTCACACAACCACAACAGTTTTCTTAAGCGTTCGAGGGTAAGAAGGAAAGCGTGAAACATAACGGCAGGTTTCGCAGCGGCTTCTCGGAGCGAGCGGGAGAGGGGAAGTAAAAGCGAGCTGAACATCGCGGCGCCCTCGACTATATACAGCCTGTCGAGTCATACGCCGCCGAACTCTTCAGCCGCACCGAGATTGAAGACGATCCAGAGAATCCCATTCGAGACTTTTGACGGCCGCACTTATGCAACGTCGCTCTCAACGAACGCTTCGCCGTAAACGCGAGCGCCGGGCGCGCTCGTTGAACGCCCTCTTACTGCTGTCTTTGTTCGTCTTCGCTGCGCGTTCTGAACGGAAGAGGGACCCAAGAGCCTTAACGCCTTACAACGCCTCACTGTATGTTTAGCGACTCCTGCTCCTAGCATGAACGCACGGCCTGAGCGCACCCCACATGAAGCGTTCCGCTAAGGCGAATAGTTTAGCGAACATTTTGCAAATTAAATTTTTGAGCCCGCACATTCGTGCAATTATTTCGTGGGATGTTGACAGAGCTGCAGCGGACAATTCTGCGGCGCAGCGCATCGGGAACTTGAGCTCGGGCTACTGGATACCGGAGCATTCTTTGCCATTTGCGCCCAGTCAAGCCGGCGGAAAGAGGGGCGTCTTCAGGCGTATGACACCCCCCCCACCACTGGCCCCTTGCACCCGGGGCCCACGGCCCCCCGGCCCCCCCTGTTGCTACGCCACTGAGTACAAGGAAAGCCCTGAAAAGCAAGATTAGTACGCGAGCGAACTGCCACTTACGCTGACTGAAACAAAACTATGTAAGATGTATTCATGAATCCCAGATCAATGATCATATTTATCAAGAATGCGGAGAGTCAGCTTCAGTGCTTGTCTGTTGCTCAGTGAAATGCCGTAACCCACTCTGGGAGACCGGTCACGAATCGGGCGGTACGCAAGTTCAGCAGAATAGAACTTTGAGGAAAATAAATGAAGTGAGATTAGCAACCGGAAATTGTGGAATTAAAAGTGAACTGGTACAAATACGATGTCAATAAGAACTAAGCATTATAGTAAATAATATGAAAATATTATCTGGCCCGTATTTGCCACACTGCACTTAATTCTGCTTCTAAGACACGCGGACACTGCCTTATTTTACTATGCTAAGCAGTTATAATGAGCTGAATATCCCCCGTAACATCACGCTCGAAGCCCCGGAATGTAAATGAAGTACAAGAAAAAAAAAAGGTCGGCCAATTTAAGCGGTTTCGAACCTCACGGCTCTGAAGCGTATGCTCTATCACTCCTAGATGCACAAGTTATCTTTCGTGGTAGTTATTACAAAGCCTAAAAAAGATAACGTAAGTTACGGAAACTATTTCCAGTATTGCGAGCACCAGATCGTCATAACAAATGGCCGCGCAGCGAGCAGTGCATAATAAGAAAATTAACATTGCACAGAGCAACACCTTTTATCGCACTAAAAACTGGGAAGTAGAAGCTAAGCACCTAATCAAAAGTGGGTACCAATTCGGCTGAACGTCATCTTGATCGTAAATGTGCTTCAGGTGCAACCTGACCGAAATTTACTGTTGAGGAAACTATTGTTTCTGCGCATCAGTCTTGCATACGAGTTTTCTGCAAGTTATGCAGCCCTGTCAGTAAACACAAATGAAATGGCACATCGTCAAACGATACAACTACTCGATGCACAACGGCATTCCATTTTCGGTGAACAAAAATGCTTTAGATAGACTTTCGCTCCAAATTCACGAAATGGGCACATTACATATAGTACCTCAAAATATAAAACACTTTGTTTCCTGGTTGAAATTAGGTCTTAAAGGTAACCAATGACTAACCGAGCAACCAACGCTCCTCCTCGTCTTATTCTGCTATCTCGCCAAGAAAAACTAAAAAGAAAAGAAAGCTTAATTAGTTTATTATCCTAACGTGTGACATAAAGGCAGCACATCAGCATAAAACTACTCATATATTTATTTACGTCATATCTTTAAAGTAAACAAAGGTACATAAACAGTGAACCGCGTGCCTCGTTGTCTTCAGCGTAGCAGTGGAGCTTCGTGGCGCGGGCATTGAGAGAGAGAGAGAGAGAGATAACATATTTGTTACATAAATGAAGTTTTGGAGAGGCGTCCTCATTCCAGAATGCCTCGCGGGCCGTTTTCAATCTGTGCCTTGACTTCGATTTCGGTGGCAGCTCTGCTATTGAAGAAAAACCGTTTGGTTTCCAAAGTTTGTTTTCAAAGTATTTACAGTTTCAATAATGCTTACAGTGAAAAAGGCTCCCACATCTACATCTGCTAGAAGAAAAAAAAAGGGGGGGTGGAAACAGAAGGGACGTCGGTACCATTGAATCAACAATTTAACCACCCGTAATTTTCAAGATCTTCATTTAACCTCATCAGACACGCAAGACACCTGACTGGCACAATCACTTTTTAATTCGGATCTTGTTAACAACTGCGATGCTGCAAACCTGAACCCCCACGTCCCCCTTTTTATAATGCCTCAGTCAGATACTGATATCAGTAGCTTCATGCACGTGGATAAATTAGCCATTTCCTCGTGTTTCTTGCCGTAAAGGTGTAAAATTGTGTAATCGTGCGGTGAGTCGGCATTCAAAAGGTACATCCTGCATTCTTAAAGGGACACTAAAGTGAAAAATGATTTCTTCTGCATCAGTAAATTACTATTCTACAACACCAAAAACACCACTCTTACAACGATAAGACGTTTGGTAAGCCAGAAAAAGCGCAAGAACGAAATACGGGTGGCGACGCCTACTTAAGTTGCTGCACCTGGGGGCTGTGACGTCTTGGATTTTGATGGCATCTTCTAGGGCCTACTAATAGTATACAGCGGTACAGATTGACTACATTGTGTTCTAAAGGAACGAAATATTAAACATGGCAAGTTTCGGGAACCTTTATTCAGCCAACGCGGCCCAAATGCGAAAACATACTTTGGAATCCCTGACGTCACGCTGACGTACCGGCGATGGGATTTCGGCGCGAAATTCAAATACTCATACTTGGACCTTCATTTTCTCATCTAATAATCAAACATTTTTTTTTTGTATATGACTGCCTGTAGGCCTCTCAAACAATGCTTCATTATTCTGAACGGACTTATTGTTTCGCTTTAGTGTCCCTTTAAGTCGCCTTGCCGTATTTGAAACGCCATGTTTGCTTTTTGTCATTTGCGGGAACACAACGCGCGAGATCAAATATGTGTCAATTTTCATAAAAGCTGACGGCGAGAATATGATTAAATCACTTCCATTCAGTTCACACACGTATCCGATTCCACATCTGGGATGAATATTTTACATAATCGCATCCAAGTTAATCTTCAGAAATATTAAACGTAGTGCGCATTATAATGTACGTGGTATCTCAAGGGGTTAAAGCTGTACTTCTTGGCGCCGAGTTGGCGCGGAAAGATGGGTGTAATCAATCCTAGTTAAGTTTGGGGACCTTATCCACTTCAAAATTAATCCTAATAGAAGGGTAATTATGCCGAAATGCTTGGCTTCTAGTTTAAGGTCTAACACGCATGTCTTATAAAAAGTTATATTGCGAGTGCTACAGCGTTCGGTTAATCGCCAATCAAGAAATTAAACGAATTGAACCGCCTCACGAGACGCACTCTTTTCAGCTATCTACACGTGACACCATTTGTTCCGGAAGCTTGGCTTTTTTTTTTCTTTCTTTATTTCCAGAGTCCTGCATAGGTGGAGGTATCAGTGATCGACATCCAGAACCTTAGCCACTATCAGCGTACTGTGTACGTGCTCCTTCCGCGCTGACTTAACCATTCGTGGACGTCCAAACTTCACGCCTATTGGGTTTAAAAAATGTGAAATCACTGCACTCTCCCGCTTTACGGCGATAACGCTTCAACAAAAGGGGCAGACACTTGCAAGTTAACAAAGTACCTTCGGAAGACCACGCAACGAGCGATGGCACGAAAAATGTTAGGCGTAACGTTAAGAGACAGGACGAGGGCGGCGTGGAGCAGATCGAGAGCAAACGGGGGTAGCCGATATTCTAGTTGACATTAAGAGAAAATAAATGGAACCGGGCAGACTATGTAATACGTAGGGCAGACAGCCGAATGAGTTACAGAATGGGTGCCAAGAAAAGGAAAGCGCAGCTAGGCGAAGACGACAGAGAACTAGGTGGCGCGACGAAATGAGGAAATTTGCATGGCATAAGATGAGGTCAGCTGGTGCAAGACAAGGGTGATTGAGGATTGCTGGGAGAGACCTTCGCCCTGCAGTGGACATAAATACAGTATGTTAGTGATGACGATGCCGACGATGATGATTAGCAGATCTGCAGCTGGAGCGATTTGTGGCAACTGTGACGATGACAAGTTCAAGTTAGCGTTATTTAAGATTTGATCGCCTAAGGGCTCGAACAGTCACCACAATTCGGTGAGCCACGTCAGCGCAAATACCACTTCGGAATGCCGGCCTTTCCTTCCAGGGCAGCCCTCTGTGAAGGGAAAGTTTTAGCCCAATGCAGTCAAAACAAAACCATGCTTGTGAGTTCCACATGGAAGCTCGGCCTCGGTGGTTTTCCCGGAAGAGATCCCTTATTGTTTTTCTGCTTCTTTTGACGACACGTGGCAGCACCGCACTTCTGGCCTCTTTCCGAACTCCACCCTTCTCAACTTCCTACGGAACCAAGAACGTAAAACAATACTGCCTGTGTCCTTCACTTTTCCGCCATTTCATATTTTTTTAGTCCGTTACTCTACTTGCAAGAGGCCCAGAGGACAGACACCGTCTGCCGCGACGACGTCCGCGGAACAAGACGGAAAAGTGATGCAAAAATCAAAAGCGTGGAAGACGGGGGAGTAATCTTTCCTGAAGAACGCCTTTCTTACTTTTTCTTTTCTTGCTCTTCTGCGAGTCGTCGTGATGGTCGCCTACTTCGTGCACTCGAAGCAGCAGACGGCGGCGGCGGTGGCGACGCTCCCGCCCTCTAGCATCCCCTGCGGTTACAACCCCCTGCTACCCCCGCGGTCATGACTGATCGCCGATCCGGAATCCGAGAGCCGCGCACGCGACGGCTGCCTTTGAGACACGCGAGAGGCCGCCACTGCAGACGTGCTGGGAGGAAGAGTTTGTTCTTCGTGGTTTTTCGTGTTCGCGGAGGTGGCGGTGTGGTGTCAGTTCAAATGCGGGAGGAAGGACAGACTTCCAAAGGGCTCCGGCAGCGGGTGTAAGAGGGCGAGGGGTCAACCTGTAGCAACGGTGGCGGCGAAGAGCGGTGAACCGCACCGGAATCGGCTCCCCCCCTTCGGGTGCTTCCAGGCGCTGCGAGACTCGCGCCATCTGTTGCCTTATCGGGCTTCTGAGAAAAGACCCCCATCCCATCACCTTTCCCCTTGACAACACCCCCGCGAAAACGGACACCCGGCACGGACGGGGTCGAGCCCGTAGTCATCAGCGGGCGCGGAAGGAGACACGCTCGCTAGCCGATTAACAGGACCCCGGCGCCGAAATAGAAGCTAGAAAGCGCTCGTTCGCTGCGCTTGGCGAGCTTCGCGGGATGGGTTGCGGTGGGGTAAACTTTTACCAGTGCGTCAGAAGGGACGTTAATGCGTTCCAAAACCGAGTCCCAGGCGTGAAGGGCTACCGCGCGTCGTAATATAGGTGCCACTGCGACAACACAGGCGAACCGTTTACTACGTGTCAGCAGCGTGCTAGACTGTTACGGTGAGGACCGTCGGCGGGTTTTATCATTCGTTTCAACCCATCCTGCTTTCTATGCCCGACAAGAACTTAAGAGTCGATGAGTGGTACAAAGAGATGCCATTGTGGCGAAGTTGGCTAAAACGAAGAAATCGGACCGGGTCTCCGGGTGAAGAGAAGTAAAAAAAAAAAAAAAAAAAAAGAACGCGAGCGACGCCTCTCTTTTGCCTTCGTGTGCTGGCGCTATATGTTCTCTAAATGCATTTGCCAACAGGCCGAGTAGAGCTGCACATCGCTGAAGCGTCCGGTGCGCGATTGCACTGTGTCAGAATTGCCTGATGGATATTTGCACACCACGAGGTCCTTCTAATGCGCCGTCATTCCATCATTCGCGCTGTCTCACACAGGAATCGGCGATATGGCCGAAAGTTGTGGAAAGATGACATTGATGAGAAAGCGTCAAATGACCCGTTGAGCGAAAAAAAAAAAAGACACTTATGATGACAAAAAACAACACTTATGAGGAAAATCACCCTGAAGCAACTAAAGATTCCGCCCCAGCTAGACATCCTTCCATACCAGACTTCCATCTTCGTCGAATCCGTGCAACTGCACTGTGTTTCTTTGTGCGCATGCATCATCATCATCAGATTCATTGCTGTTCCCCTGTAACAGCAATAGCTCAAATGGGCCCCAACCAGTAACAAAGCCTATGTAGGGGCCTTACATCTGATTGCTCAATCCACCCACCACAATGACTGACCAAGCCTCATTTGCATGCACTACAATACTACGTGTGACAATGAAAAGGCAGATGCGATGTGCACCACTTTGCACATGCTTTGCCCAGCACTGCTAGCACCGAAACGCCATGTGTGATGGTGAAAAGGCACGTTTCCTAGCATATGTTGCAAGATTCGTCATGCGATGAATAAATTGGATACACTTGTTGCAAGTGAATGCCGTCAAATGAGCAGTCTACACACATTGCAAATGACATAAGTGCGTTGTGAAGTACTTGCGTAAACACGTGCATCAAAAGAAACACTGGTGCCCCTTGACTGTCACCATTACAATGTACTTTAAGAAAGGGGGTACCAGCGAAACACAAAGGCCGTGCACACAAGGAAAAGGCGTTAGACACGGACGAACGCTGGTGTCCCTTTGCCCTTTCCTTGTGTGCACGTCCTTTGTGTTTCGTTGGTACCCCCTTTTTTAAAGTTCATCATGCACCAACTGGCCCAAGAGCTTGCGCTAATGCGTTACAATGTGTTCACTCAAAAGCAAAGAACCTTGTAGCTTTCAATCAACTCCGTGACAATGGCTTTGTGCTCAAAAGAAATATCTTGACATGACAGCCACATGATCTTCGAGATGGGTGCTGCTCATCATGGGCATCCCATGTAGCACTGAAACACTCGCAGGAAGCACAGCTGCAATGGTCATAGCACTCTCGTTCGGCTGGGCTGCTCTCAAGAGTAGGTGCTTCACTTCAGATCGGCGAACTTGCAGACTGAAAAATTGCAGAGCTATATCTTGTGGTGATTCAAAAGTGTGTTGTATATAGTTCTACAAAGAAGTAGAAGGGTTTAAAGGAGTACTGACATGAAAATCTTTTGAGCCGCTGTTTCTTGTTCCTTTTCTTTTTTTGGTAGCTACTGATTCCATAATTACAGTACAAAGCATCAATTCCTTGAGAGCACCACAAATAATTAAAGCACCTTTTATGTGGCGCACTCAAAACCCATGAGTGCAGCACAGCTTTGGACATGAAAAAGGAGACTATTCACGTCACTGAAAGTGGAGGTGGCCGGTTACATGGTGTCGCAAACAACTCGAGATCATGCCAGTCAGCCTAGTCAGCCATTGTGTCCTAAGTGGACACAATGAATGTGTCACTGAAGGCTGCCAAATTGGCCTTTCCAAGTGTGCATTTTTTTTTCAAAAAGCAAAGGAATACACTTTTCCCTCTTGTCCCATCGAGTGCTGAATGGACTTGACTTTTGGCATCCGGGCTTTCAGTGCCTCACACCACAAGACCACTAGATAAAGTTTCGGCAACATGACTACTTTCCTTTTCCGCGTCTCAAGTTGCGCTCTACTTGGTGCAAGTTTTAAACCGATTGCTTTAAAACATTATTTCTTGCACTCTCGAGGAATTGAGGCTCCATAGCGTAATTACTGGATATACAGCTATCCTATAATGAAATAAGAATGAGAGCAAAATTTTCTATCAGTACTCCTTTAAAGCTGCCTATTACAATCTTGTATATGCTGCGGAACACATAATTCTTTCAGTATCAACCACATGAGCTCTACGAAGCCAAAACATTTATATATACTTGTGGTACTTTAAACTACCCTTCTTTTCTGTCATCATAGTCACACTTTGCTTTTGTTGTCAGAATGTTCATGCTGCAAGATGCCCCTTGAACTTTGCATTTATCAGCAGCTGCAAGCGACAGTTTCAATAAGCAGCATCAATGTATGCAGGTGCTCATATCCTGGCAAAGCACTAGCCTTCAGATACACAGTCTTTAGGGTTTACTTTAAAACCAACCAGCTATCGGCAACGAGTGCTGAAACTTTCCATTCCAACAGCAGCACTGTAACAAACAGCTTAGTGTGTGGAGGAGATACCTTTCAGCAAGACATGCTGCAGATTTGCATTAGCAAATTCACAGATCATCTCGAGGCATTTGTGTGTAGCATCTGACCTAACTGGGCACTGGCATGCTAGAATGTAAAGGCACATGTGCTCCTTGGAACACGCATGACCATGGACAGAGTTTGGCTGGAAGCATCAGGTGTTAGCAAGTGTTGATCCAGGCACACATCCGTTATCGTTCAAAATTTCATGCCACTTTCAGTGCCTCGCTATCGCAACCCATCAGCAAATTTCAGCTGCACACTCAAACTGCCATAGCGCTTCCTGGCCAGCACTGATTCCCCATGCGACATAGTGCTCGTCTCACTTCTTGTCTCACAGCGGCGGATGTTCCACATCTGCCAACAATGTTTGCGAGTGGTGCCACTGGCTAACACTGCCAGGGTTAGTTATAGTAGTAACGCATAAATACCCCAGAAAGTGGATGGGAAAACAGCTCCACGGTAGCTCAATTGGTAGAGCATCGCACGCATAATGCGAAGACGTGGGATCATCCCCACCGGCTGCAAGTTCTTTCCCCCACTTTCAATTCCATTAATTTTAATTTCTTTAATTCAATTAGCAAGTACAAGTAATTTCCCCTGTGTTGTCCTTGGTGTCTTTGTTTGTTCGCTTCTTATGATATGATAAATAATAATCAGGCCCCTCGGTTAACCCCCTTTCTTCTCCTTCATTACCCAATAGTCATTTGAAGTCGTGAAGTTTCAGGCCATTCTCAAAGCTAGATTACACTTAAAGGGACACTAAAGGTTACTATTAAGTCAACGTGGACTGTTGAAATACCATCACAGAAACCTCGAAACGCTTGTTTCGTGCCAAGGAGAGACTTATTTTAAGAGAAAATGCGTTCTGAAGCGTCCGCGTACCGCTAGCGCAGTTCAAATCACCCGCCCTCCGATCGAGGAGTACTGACATCATGGTCTCATAGTGACGTTGCGCCAACGGTGAGTAGAACGGCGTCCGCAGACGGCGCTACGGCTTTTCTGCGCAAAACGCAAACGCGCGGCCAGAAACAGAGCCAAGACAGAGCCGACAGCAGAGCGAAAGCGGGAGTATGGTGGCTAGCGGAAGGAGAAAAGAATTACGTCCCACATTACGTCCCACGGCACACGGAGAGTCCGTTTTCGTTAAACTATAGGCTGCGGCGAGCTCGCAGCGTGGTCGGCGTGATCTGTGAGAAGTGACGAGCCTTTTCGCACTCGCAACAGGGCATAAAAAAGTGCGAATCGACGCAAAACTCGGCCTAGAAACGTGCTTCGCCACAGCCAGGGCTCAATACGACCCAAGCTGGCGCGACCCAGATGTCGTTTCCCGCACCGCCACCAGGCGCCGCTACTATACCTCAAACTCCAGCGCAAGACGCCCATAAGCTGGTACTTCATTCTATGGCGCAAACTTCGACGCTCGTCGCAATGGACCCTGACACCGACACATTGGCTCGCGATGGTGGGCTCAACTTCAGCGATTTGAGCACCGACGAGCGCGACCTGCTGCTGAGGGCTCGCACTGCCGGCGTCGTTGCGTACTACGACGGCGGCCTCGACACCGGCTCTCCGGAGCGGGAAAGCAACGAGGGCTTCCCACGACATCACATGGACGTGGCATTCTCGCTGCTTGTTCCAAACGAAAGTGTCGCGAGCCAGCAGAACCCTCACAGCACGACGCGATAACGAAAGTACTGAAACTCCAAAGCGTGCGCGGCGCAGAGTCGAGCGAAAACGAAACCTTTCGAACACCCATATTACTGAAGGGTAACGTCAAAATGTTATTTTTTCTTAGAGTCGAATAGACGTAGACAAGTAGCATTTTTTTCCGTCTTATAATCGAATGAAATGATATTTTTAATACGAGTAGTTGAGTATTAGTAACACAAATTATGAGGAGTCCTTTCGTAATCGGGCTAGTACCGGAATGTCGCTGGGGGGTCTCAAATCGTGTCATGCATTTACCTCAATTTCTCGGTTACTAAAGCTCTGTTCGCGATTAAATTGACGCCTTAGACGTTCTAGAACATTGCTCTACCACTTTAACTTGAGTTTCTGGTAACCTTTAGTGTCCCTTTAAAGAACACAGGCAAAGCATTATTGGTGAGAGCGCACAAGATTGTTGAAATCAGCCAGACCCTGCGAGATGCCAAGAGGTTTTGGCTGAAGCCTGGTTAACACTGCAGTGTCACTAGGCCTGTCGTCACTACGCACTCTGGTGTTTGTCTCATCCTTGTCCTTTTGTTTACAATTCCCCTTCCAGACTCATACAACCAAATCAGCCAAGCAAATGCTCAAAGTGACTTGGTATCCTTAACGGTTCGCCAGTGGTGGCGGTAGGCCGACCACAACGGCTTGGTCTGTAACACATGTCCATGAACAGCCAGCAACACAGCCTGTGTTAGAGCACAGGAGGGGTCATATGACCCCATCACCTGTGACATGTGCAGCCAGATGCCGGCGCCTGTGATGAGCTATCACTGAGAACCACCAGCAAAGCAGCCCAGGCTGTCGGAACGAGCAGCTAGGTGCCGGCATTGGTATAGCCAGCCCGGTATACAGGAACATGTGTTGGATATAACGAGGTAGAGTACAGAAAATGCAATTCGATAACTGAATTTTATAAACTGGCACAGAATGGACAGCATGTGAAACCAAGTCAGTAACACCATACTTGTTTGTGCCACCGGCAATCGTCACCGTGCACTGACTGGTTAAACTTGGCCTTGGCAGGGCACATGCATGCACACTAGCTGCAATGACCTGAAGCAATCTCCTTGCTGTCGTGTTACTAATAAGCTTTGCCATATTTAATCCAAGATGTACAGAACATCAAATGACCAATGTCGCAGGTCATGTAATAGCCTTACTTTTGGATTATCAGCCTTTAAATAGCACCTCACCAGATGACACAAGCCCCTGATGGTAGACAGATACGATGCAGATCCCAGAAACACATACAACCTGATTTCACTGTTTGCACCTAGACATGTGGGTGCCAATGCGAGCTCTAGCTCTCATTGTTCAGGGATCTGCATTGTTTCTGGCATGCGATAATGGCTGTCTTTTTTTTTTCCTATAGCAATTATATGGACACTCAGGTGCGTTTCACCGTCACCCTGAGGTTCCGTATGAAGTCCAAGGGCGATAAAATCATCGTCGCTGCGCATTCTGTCCATGATAGAATGTGTAAGCGCAACTAAACGAGAACGTAGAAAGAAACAGACGTGTCTGTTTCTTTCTAAATCGTCATTCAGTCGCCCTTACACACTACAGTAGAACCTCATTGATACGTTGTCATTATGTACGTTTTCTCGGCGGCGATTTTCGCAATCTAAAGCACAAAATGACCCAACAGAGTTATGCTCAATTTTTAATGGTTCATATGTTCCTGGAAAACGATTTTTCGGCACCAACGTTCAGTATGTCGCTAAACTGATATCATACGATACGTTTTCCAGCCACTAGATCTCATGTAAACAAGAAAATGCACGAGGCATGCGCCGATCGAGAACAGTATATAGTTGCCTGCGACGGCAGCTTCACCGCAATACTCGCCCACTTGTCTCACGTAAAAATGCCGTCGCGCACTTAAATTTTCATTTTGGTACCAGCAAAGCTTCTCCAGGGTCATCACACACGGCATTCACAGCTATCATTGCCAATCACGATATGGATCTTCACCTATCTGTTTCACACCACGTGGTGCCGTCAGAAGCATAGCACACGCTTTTAATAGGCGATAACTGAAACTCGCTGGCGTTTCCTGCTGCAGACTGCGATCGTATACGATTTCCAGCTGTTAGATCCCACATGAACAAAAAAAAGCGCGCTCGATCAAGAACATTATATAGCCGCCTGTCTCACATGAAAACGATGGCGTGCAAAGTTTTTTATTCCAGTACCAACAAATCTCCGACCGGGTCGTTGCACGCCGCCTCCATAGCTGTCGCCACCAAACCTACTGTGATAAGCACCTTCACCTGCTTTACAGCGTGTGGTGCGAAGTGCCATTGGTAGTGTTAGGAACGGCCTGCAGAGGTGCTGACATGCAGTTTTCTCAGCCCGCTGCAGCTGCGAGTGTGGCGAGCTTCCCCGAAGAGACCATCGAAGCCTTCAACACCTGCCGCGGTGACTCGTTTCGTAGGAACCACAAGCTGCCGCGTCAACACCCCCTCGGCGCCGCTATGACTAAACGCGATCGGCGGACCAACTATTGTTAGTGAACTCGCCACCACCGACCCGGTCTTTTGGGAGCGAGGGAGTTCCCGAGGGAATGTATTTGGCGGCACCGTCCCACACGCCTTTCAAGATGCAAGACAATGGAGAACCACGGCAGCCACGCTGCAGGGGTCAGCTCGGGGAATAAGAGGCACCTCCTTTGGGCAAGACACAGTTCTGCGAAGACCGTCTCACCTCGGTGGGGGCAGTGAAACCAGTGCGTACGTGAGCCCTGCTACTCCAAAAAGGCGGGTCAACTACGATGACGTTGGACGCTACGAATTGGCGGTGAACTGCCGTTTTCCCTCACCTAGGGATCTAGGGAGGACGGAGTGTTTATAAGCAGCTGTTTGTCGGCTGCTAGTGGGTGCTTGTGAGCTGTGTGCTCGTGCTCGACAAGCAGTGTGTTTGGAGCTTCGTGCTCGTATGCTGTATGCTTCATCTTGCGTGCTCCAATTGGGAGTCACGCTAGACTGTCGAATGTATCCCCTGTTTGAATGCAAATGTCTGTAAATAAATTCTTGTACACCTAGTTCCTCCCAAGTTCCTCCCTATGACCTCTACCCCTTACAACTGGATGCCAGCGGCGAGATCGTCCTACAACTCATACAGTAGCGTACCGCACGCCTTTAGTAGCCGATAATCCAAACACGTCGCCGTTCCCTGTCCCTGCAGCAGGCAGTGCGATATGGGCATCACGTTTCACTTTGGCAGCACCTGGCATTGCCCACCAGTTAGATTTCGGTTTCCCGTCGCACTCTTAAAACACCCTACAATAAGAAAACAACAAAACGCGTCTCGGGTTGCCATAGCACCACCAGCTTTACGCGTCGACGCCTCATGCCACAACGATCTGCATGATGCTTCGCATTACGTAAATCTGAACAGTAGTTGAGTTTGACAAATTGTTTTAGTTAGTACATTTTTTCTCGCGTTTTCTTTTCCAGAACGTATGAATGAGGTTCTACTTTATATCATCGTTAATTTAGTTAGTAAGTGAATGTTTACAATACGATCGATAAAACTACTATCCTTTTTTGTATAGCTATCTACTAATTTGCTATCACAATCGGTGCTTTGCCTTCTGGGCGAAACTGACTTTTTTTTTTAGTTTTGCTATCAAAATTCTAACTTTTGCTAGCTTTCTAGAATGCATTCACTTGCATTTCAAGCAACACATTTTGCACAGAGGCTGCTTTATATCTATACTATTACAAAGAATGCATTTTATGCGATATGATATTTCATTGCAGCCAGCCTTTGGTCCAGGACTGTAGCTGACTAGTGCTTCAAGTCAGTCTAGATGACAATGGTGATGTTTATTACTGTCCTTCAGCCTCATAAACCTGAATGACGTCCATGATGAGGTCGGCAAGCTTCTCTCGAGACAAGTTTTCGCAGAGTGTTTCGTACCAGCTAAGGACACTGTCCTCCCCATGTGGCACTCGCACGTCATAGGCGAGCAGCGCCACCTGGAGGACAGCCACTGCCAGCTCTTGTGGAGGATGCCGTAGGCAGGTTGGCTGCATGTACATGTCGCACAGCAGTGACCATGCCACTTGTGCTAGTGGGATCTGGCAGAGTGCACCGCTGCGGGCTCCTCCACCTCCACCACAGGTCAGTGGACCGAGCCAGTCACCCAATGACCGAAGGTAGTGAAGCAGGTACTGCAAACACACATCGTTTTAGTGGAGTGCATATGCATGTGCTGACGGGTAGAGCAATTTTATGCTATCTACAATATACACCAGAGCCTGACAAAATAAACCAATTTACTCTTCTCAAAGTGAAAACTTCGCAATTGATAAAAGTTTTTCTTGGAAGAAACGTCTTGCTGCTGAATGAGAGCTTTGTTGCCTTACGACACTAAAACGGCAGCCTTTGTAGCATTCTGGGGTCACTCTTTGTCGTTGGCTCACATGCCACTGCACCACCGTTAGCGTCGAGATCGGCCATACAATGCAGCATATAATAAAGAAAGAATGGGAAATTAAATATAACGATCAAATCTACAAGATCTGTTACACCTAGTAGGAAGGCAATTTTTCCTGGTGTGGCACTTTGTCTACACCTTGTTTACATTACAGAAATTATTTTGTCAACCGAGACCATTTTATCTAAAACCTTTAACTAGATCAAGACGTGCTGTACAGACTTCATCCCCTCGCCGTGCCAAGGTGCACAAGGCAGCCATAAGGCAGAAGAATAGATATTGGCAGTTGTTTGTTGTGTGCAATGTGCAGCAGCTGGAAGTTGTGCAGACATCTATAAATTTATTTTTCAGGAATTTCTTTTAGAATTCATGTGGAAAACAATTTCTTCGTGCAACTTGTGCAGACTTCTTGCTGATACTATGTTTTGCTAGGACTGGGTAACAATGAGGTGGACTCACCCGGTGCGGATGGTCGACGGATACTTGAAACTGCAAGACCCGCAGCATAAGGAGCTCACACTGGACAATGGCATCACGTAGGCACCAGTACTCTTCTGCCAGCGGCAGAGGCTCAGACTTTGGATAGGCGCTCCTGCAAAAATTTGTTGAAACAAAAATCACCATCAATCAAATTAAGTTCACTGAAGGATAAGGACCTGTCCCAGCGATTCCCAGCTACTGCCATTCAGTACAGGCTGCATCAACCCTATGCCAGCAAACTTACCAACATCACTATTTTATTTAATCTCCTTCCACCCCAGATGGGTGATAAGTTATAGCTTTTAATGGCAAAAGGGCATCGCTGCTAAATAGCATCATGATTACTTGCTATCCAAATCATCAAAATGCTAATCTCAAATAGAAATTAAGCTGCGAAGAGTCCTAAAAGAGAAAAAGTATTGCTGTGTATAACCCAGGGAAAAAGATAACATTTCATAAACATGCAACACAGCATGCAACACACTGTATATTAAGATCACCAGATGTCACGTTTATGTGCGAAGTGTCAAAGGCCAACTGCAACAAAATCTTGGGCTGCGTAAAAAGCCAATTTGAACAGTAGATATAGCAGGCCTCTGTGCAAAATTTTATGCTTCAAATATGAGCGGATATGTCACGAAAGGTTCCTAAAAGTAGACTAGGATTAAGATGAGATTAGCAGCTGTTCACAGCACGCCGTAAATATCTTGGGAGGCTACATGCTAGGACCTGCATCATATATCCGTTAACAACCAGGTGCTTGCATCTTCTGCTTAGGAGCTGTATTTAAAGGTTGCTAGCAAAAAAATTTAAAAATTACCCGTCCTGCAGCTTTGCCAAAATTGTTTCAATAGTATATACTACCCATTTTTAACTAATTTATTTCGTTGGGGTTTGCCTTTCTGCAAAGCTTTCCTTGATGTTTACACAAGTGAATTTAAATGTTATATAAACATAATGTTAACGATGCAAATGTAATTTTTGTCCAACTGTATTGTGATGAGGTATCAACTGAAGCATGTGCTTAAATGCAGGCGCCAGCTTCCGTTTCACTCACATCTATACATTGAACCCAGATATTTTTTTTCATGATAAACATAATTAGAAATGTCAGTTCATAATCACTGATGTGAGTAAATAGCCCCATTTTAATGGCTGCATGGGCATTGTGATGTGACTGCAGGGGACAAGAATCCAACTTAGAATTATTCTAAGATTTGGGAGAATAAAGACACAAACCAAAGACCCCAGACAAATAGCTACTGTCCATAGCTTTCCAACACTAATGGGCTTGCGCCTCATGCCTTCTCTTATCTAGTCTTGTTCTTGGTGGGGTTCTTTGCACAATAGTCGAAAGTGGCATGCGTGTTAAGAAATACAAGAAAATTTTCGAAGTCTCAATACCTATGACAAACACAAGGTCAATTGCACCACCAGTTGTCAACGTGGGGAGTGGTGACTGGCCGGGGTGACAGCCGACGAGGTGCACACTGAAGAAGTCTTTCATGAAGGTCGCTAAGCACTGGTTTTCCTAGATCAACATTGAAGTCTTCAGTGCATACCAACTGTGTTGTCTTGTCGTGGTTAGGATTACTGCTCTGGATTTATACTGAACGAAACGCAAGGTAAGGTACACTCTATATTCCTTTGGGTTGCCATGTGGCATAACTTCACTACAAAATTAAATATAAACATGCAGGCTTGTTTCGTGCCAGATACTGCAATAACGATGTATGGAAAGCGTTGTCCATAATCCATCGTTTGTACTCTTCAGGTTGGTCACTGTCCACTTTCACACCTCTAAGTACACTTTTGTGAATTGAGCAACAAACTCACTGTTCACACCATCTGTGAGGATGCACTCATTCTGCATTGCAATCTCATTCTTGTAAAATTACCCGCTGGCAGAACTGGCGCCCTCACATTTTCAGTGACACATTTGCTGGAAACCAGCAATCGGCTGCAGATCCGAGTTGCACGTATCCGTCAGTGCAAGGACGAATGTTTAGGGGGCATGTTTTGGACAGTACTTCAAAGTCAGGGGCACTAGCGCCAAATCTCGCTATTGAACAAGAAGATGGACATGTCTCAGTTTCGAGCTGCTCGCTCCCCAGGGTTGATGGCTTGGTTGAGGCGCATAATCGGTCTGTGTTTGTTCAAAAAGGTCATCTAGTCTTCTTCATGCAAAGCACCATGCCCTACTCGTATTCCTGCCTTAGAACTCGTATCTTCTTCAGGCATACGTAAATGGATGCGTTGTTGGAAATGTCCAGCAGGCGACTCATCACCATTTGGTCCATGGCCACTGGCATATCGACGATTTGCCTGATGATGCCAAACTGTCTGCCGTGCAAGAGGCACTTGATTTGCATGAACGAAATATGAGGGGAGATCAAACACTTGCTGATCTCATTCAGCAGAGGTGGGTACACAGGGTGGTCTAGGTATGAGAAGGCTTTGTTTCATGGGAATCGAGGCAAGCTGCTCCTATTTACCAGATCCCTTAGACATGGAGCATTCCACAAAGCTTGACATGTCTTCATTGGGAAAAACCACACTCAGCATAAACTTATGGTGCACTTTGTTAGAGCGTGAAGTGCAGTTAACCGATTTCCGCAACGTGTACGAGTTAGTGTCTGTGAACCACTTAAAAAATATTGACGCACATTGCTATGTTACTAGAGCACAGGTTAAGTGTTTTACACATTAAATGGCCTGCCCAACCCTTTGACTACTACTTAAGGCATATTCGACTGGTCGGATTAAAGCGCTCTGGCAGTGCTATTAATGCCGTGCAGGACAGCTTTTAAACCTATATTACGATAATAATTGGCTTGAATGTAAGCTTGGCTAAATCATCGCCAGTGGAACAGTTACGCTTGCTGTTAAGCTTCGTCGCTGCATTACAAAATTTTTGGGATTCAACAGAGCACTCGTGTACTTGGACTCACGTATGCAGATTTACGAGCCTTGCCTGTGCCTCTTGTTGCACTATTTTAATTTCACTTTATACTGAGATTTTGCACGCACGTCAAAGTACCCTAGGTAAGTATTGCAGTCCTCCACTACGGCGTCTCTCATAGCTTCAGTGTTGCTTCGGGACAGTTATTTAGCACGAATCTGGTTTGGGCACTTACTTGTGGAAGACGTTCACCACATCTCGTATTTTGAGGTAGTCCTCTTCGACTTTGCCGGCCAAATACATCGCTGTCGCGGCCACTAGCTAGCAGAGACAAAAACCAACAAGACACAGTGAGCAGCTATTCGGAAACTTCATCGATTAGAAGAAGAACCGCGGCACGTACATAGAAATCATAATCATCTTGCGAACACTCCTGGAAGAACCGGTGAAAGTACGTGGCTGCTGTGGCAACAGTCTGCGGCTTAGCTTCCAACTTGGTACCTGAAATGTTGCACACAGGACACGCTGTGAAACAAAACCCCCTCAGCTGCGCCAAAAACGTAAGCGAGAACCACTTACCTGCTTCAAATATTAGTCTCACAGAGCCAACGTACGACGGTGTCTTTTGAGTAGCCATCATAAGCTTTAAGCTTTGCGGACCACGCCGATGACGCTAGATTAGTAGCGTGTCGGCGTGTGTTCGCAGGTGCTCTGGCTGCTCTTACTGAATGCAAATGGTCGTGGTGCAAATTAAAGCAAACTTATCTTGTAAATAAACATGCCGGCACAAACGCTTCTCCTTGTTGGCAATGGCGATAACTATCATCGCGCCGCCTGGCGCGCTCAATAAAGTAACAAAAAAAAGCCCGTGAGCTTGATGAACAATTCATTTGTGTACATATTCATAAAAACAATACGTCTGTTTAGCAGTCTATTGAAAGATAAAGCGAGAACGCTGAACAAAGCGTACGCGGCAGGTATACGTAACGCGGCTAACGCATAGCGGCTGAAGGCCTCTGACGGGAATTTTGCGTCGGGAATATTTTCACGCACTCATTTGTTGTGAAGATGGCTGCTCCCTTGCAGGGTTTACCTGCCGGGGCCTCCGTCCCTCCTGGTGGACCTCCCAATCCATCTATGCCGCCTCAACATCCAAACCAGCAACAGGCAGGACACTCCTCGCAAGGCCAGACAACCGAAGTCAAGTTTGACAATGTGGCCAAAGTGAAAGCTCTAGTTTGGTCTCTGAAAGACGCACTCTCGGTAAGCTATCACCGTCTACTGTCCCCTACTCGGTTATTAACAAGATGTATGTTCTGTGAACAAAATGTATGTTACTGCTAATAAGATGTATGTTACAGATAACAAGGTCTGTATGTTGAGGTCATCTGCCAAGCAGAATGACAGTCTTATCGCTACTTGCCAAACTGAGTATTCGATCTTCCGCCCAAAATTCACTACACGTATACAAAATATTGTTAAACCCTATAGCCATCGCGGCTAGTGGTGGGTCCATTTAACAAAATGCACGAGTTTCATTTGCAGCAACGTAACATAATGTCATAAATATATGTATAACACACAAAAGAAATATGAGCCATTGTAATTACTAACCCCTTGAGCTCTTTCAAGCACACTTCGTACAACACACTTATAACGTTATTAAATAAGTTGCATCAAAAATATTTTGATCCGTTTTGGAACAACGATACCCAGTTCTCTTTTTTTTTTTTTTTCTTATCGCGTCTGTTTAACTGATACATCATTTGTTTCCCCTGAAATGTGCCGTCTAATAGGTACCTATTTTTGAGCGTATATAAGAATTTGCAGTGTACCTGTGAAACGCCTGGAACATATGTTATATGGGCTATGCCATCTGCTGTGTCTGCCGAAACAAAGGGTCAGGGTCCCTTCTCAAACCATTCTCACGGCTTTTAGTCCTACCTCCTGCAATTGAAAGGGAAATAAAAAAATTATGATTTATTTATTTATTTATTTATCTGTACGTTGCCTTATTTCAGAATCTAGTGAGGGTGGCAGCTACAAACATATATCATACAGCTGCAGTGGACAACGGAGTGTAAGTATGCTTCTCCAACGAGTGGTATTTGGAATGCATTGACAACTGGCCTGAACCTAATGTGCATGCTTTATTTTTCGTATTTTATTGCCCGGCAGGCGAGCGAACACATCAGACGAGTCAACGCCTCCAAGACTGGACAAGGCTGTCGAAGATTTCTTCTCGATTTGCAACCAGATCGAGCTGAATCTTGTATGTACTGAGCTCAATATTTAACAACTGCTATCACATTGCATTCTATATCTAAGGGCAACAAAAGACTTCCCTTCGCTATCTGTGGGCATTCACTGACGGTTCTGGTTATGATCATTGAGTCGTCAATTGCCTTCAAGTTATTCATACAGCCAAAACCTTTGCCAATTGTAATCTTGGAGCACCAATATTGGCAAAATCAGCTTTCTCTGATGACTTTACCTCATTGGGGACTGAAATTAGAGAGACAACCATGCGAAAAAGCAAACAATATAGTCAGAGAAAGCATAGGGGAAGCTAATTATGTTTAATTGAAATGTAGAAATAATAAGGTAAACGGTGAAAGTGGACAAAAAGTTAGCTTGCTGCAGATGGGAGCCAAACCTGCATCTTTTGCATGAAGTGGGCATTGGTTTGCTAATGAAGCTATCATGGCAGCCATCCTTCGTAAGACGATAGAATAAAAGAGTACTGACAGAAAATATCGGTTGTTGAGAGTATGTGGCAAGGGGGAGAGAGCGCTGATGGCTGAGGTAGTGAAGACGAACAAGCTGCAGCGGCCACACAGTTTATGAGTTGCCTGTAACCTTGATGTTCCACCAAGCACTGAAATCCAACCTCCAACTGGCCATGTTGGTTTAGCGTATCCCGAGGTAAAAGGCACGTAGGCGACACACAAAAGACACCTTGTGTGTGTATCTCTTGTATGTGTGTCGTCTATGTGCCTTTCACCTCGGGATACGCTAAACCAACATGACCAGTTTTCTATCCTAACTCCAACAGGACATGTGCTCTTCAATCCGCCCGTGCATCTGCTACTTTCCCCATAACCTTAGCCGAGTGCAGGAGGTGTCTCTTCGGAGGCTTCACGCTGGAGTGGCCCTTACACCATCTGTTGCCTGGGCTTGGGTATCGAAAAAAGTCAATCAAGGAACAGGTCCCTAGTGCTTGGCTCCTGTGGCAATGTCAGATGCTCGATGCCTGCTCTGGCTTTGTCTTTTAATGCAGTCGATCAGACTTAAGACCTTAAGAAAGGCTGGAATGAAGCCAATGAGCTACCTGAATGCTACATTCATCGCATGATGAGCAATAAGAGCCCAGAGACATTGCGGAGGTTCCTGCATGATGCAAAGTTATGAGTTGTTATTTTTTATTTTATTTCCCATATGCATTGTGGCAAATCGTCCTGAAATGAAGAAAGGAACCTTGTGTGCATGTGCTATTGGTGTGTCGCACTACAACATGACCATCTATTAAAGTTGCTGCGCTTTATATAAAGAGCATCAGGTTCAGAAGGCAGCAGACATTCTTTCATCAGCTTTCACTTCTTTAGGCACCATTTCTAATAAGCGACACTGATGGAATATTGGTAAAGGTCCCCTATATTAAATTTATTATTTCTAACTCATTTTAAGTAAACCTGTGCATTTTGTAGCCGTTGTTATCACAATGATTTTTGGCAAACATGGCAGTTGTACGTGCTGCAGAAAAGCCAGAAACTCGGAAAACAATCTTGTGCTCCCCTCCCTGCTTCCCTGGTCCGTTTTTGCTCGTCATGCTGCCAGCAGGGTTATGTGCTTGACTTCACCAGGGTAAAAGCTGTTGATTGGTTGGTCAGTGAGGTATGAGAGCACCAATGTGATGAGAGCCAGTTTCTGAGAAAGGATGGGGGCTTGCCCATTGTGCGCCTCAGATTCTCTCTCGAAGCTTCCATTCAGTCAGTGTCGCAGAAAGGCCTATCAGCAGCAGACAAGGGAAGAAACTTGGCTGGCTGATGTAACTTGTAGCTTTCATTGCACTGCATGGAGTTGATGACAATATGCAGCTACAAGAAGGCATGTCTGTGTGAGGGTAGTGAGAGTGAGTGAGAAGCAGTGGCGGACAGGTGGACATTCTTCAAACGCCTATAACTTTGCTATTCAGCATCACTTCTAAATATTCTTGCAGCTGTATGTTCATTGCAGACTGGTACACAGCTGTCTCAGCATAAGAAATTTTCGAGCTCAGGATGGTTCAAGGGACCTTTAAAACCTCTGAAAGGATGTCAAATGAATTTGCATACAATGTTTTGGGTGATGCTTTCAAACATAAAAAAAAAGCATTGGAGCTCTTGCCATAGCTTGTAATATATTGCATTGCACATGTCATATTTTGCCTATCATGGTGGCTCAAAAGCCACAATGTTAAGTTGCCACGAACGAGGTTGTGGGATTTGATCACCAGCCACATTTTGATAGAGGCTCATCTACTGTGCTTTTGGTGTACGTAAAAAACTTCAGGTAGTCTAAATAATTGTGGACCTTTTCTATGAAGTGTTTTTCATAACCACTGTGTTACTTTGGGACATTTAACTTCATGAGCCAGTCCACCTCGTAGTTTGTTGTATCCCTAATTTTCAAAGTGTGCTCATCTGCTTCGTTGCGCCAAGTTGCTGCCAAGATTGAAAAGTAATTCTGTGACATCACTGCTAGAGACCATTGATTAATTGTTGTAAATATGTACGACTTCTTACCTTCTGGCATTCTGCTGCTGAGTGTGAGGTCACTGGTTCGATTTCTGGACTCATCGGCTGCATTGCTGTGGGCCGGATGGTAAAAGCACCCGTGCATTGCAGTCACATTAGAAGAAACCCCAGGTGTTAAAAACTAATCCAAAGGAACCTTCCACCATGGCAACCTTCATCACTTGTTGTGCGTTTTAATATGTTCAACTCTGCAATTTAATTTATGCACGACTTTCCATTCTCTGTTCCAGCGTACCATCCAGGAATGCGCACTGCAGCTGCGAGACAGTCACCAGTACCTGCCTGTACCCGTTGTGGCAACAAAGCCTGACCCCAGCAATCCACAGGACGGCACGCTCTCCTACAGTCAGTACATAAACACCATCCGCGCACAGGTCAGCTTTGCCAAGGCAGTTCAGGACGTGCTCAACGAAGGTGCCCGAAGAATCAACCAGCCAGAGTAGGCTGCCTCCGGGTGATTGCATGTGAGGCATTCAAAGTGCAACTCCTTGCACAACATGTGTGTATGAATTGTGTTCAGTACTCCTACCCTATATAACACTATATTTAATAAAACCTTGCCATTTTCATACATCAAATTTCTTTTGTGCACTTCATTGCTTTAGCCTGTCTGATATTGCAATATCAATTGTTTTGAGGATTCATTACCTAGACAGGAAATAAAAATTACTTCAGCTTTAGCTTGAGCAAGCAGAATAAGGGGAACTGAGGAGCTCAATCTTGTTATTTACGACCATATGAAACAAACAAGATGAAGCCGAAGCATAGGGAAAATTAATTACCTTTAAGTGAAATGTAGGAGTAATAAAAGTGCAAGGGGTGTGAACAAGAAGATCGCCATGCTGAAAATCCCCGTCGCCATCGCATGGCTCGTACCCTGTTCACTCTCTGGCTGCACCCTACCTGCTGGTGCGGCATTTGTCACTGCTGCTCTACGACATGAATAAACTCCCTTTACAATTAGTGGAGGTGCTGTGTTTATTTACTAGCAGGGCTATGCAACAGCCTTGGCCCAAGAGTGTTGGTCATTATCTCGTGCTCTCTGGGCAGTCGGACTTCATCGTCATCTCTCAATAGTTCCATACTCTCTTTCCCACTACATTGCACCCGGCAACGAAGAGGAGTCATCCTGGTGCCTCAAGGCGATTTTAGCACAAGAGGGTCGTAGTAGGGCTTTAAACGGCTCACCTGCACTGTTTCACTATTACGGCAGCATCTGGCGATGGAAGGTGTCACAGGCTCGACAATGTAGTTCACCAGCAACGTGCATTGAACGATGCAGTAGGGACCATGATATTTCGCTGCAAACTTGCGGGAGATACTATTGGTCTGGCATGGAATTGAAAGCCGCATGAACGAGCCAACAGGGAAGGTAGGGGCAGGTTTAGCCAGGTCAAGGTGTTCATTTTGGAGACCTTGTGTCACAGATGAAAATGAGGGTGCTAGTTGGCGGCACTCTTCGGCACATTGAGCAAGTTCTGAGGCCTGGCGGTATCTGGATGCATCCAGGCACTATGGAAATATAGTATCCAGTGTGGTAGAGGGCTCACGTCCGTGTAGCAGAAAAAGGAGAAAATCTAGTGGTGGCTTGTGTGGCTGTGTTACAGGCATATGTCACGAAAAGAAGCACCAAGTCCCAGTTAGAATAGTCAGAAGCTATGTACATAGAGAGCATATCACCGAGTGTTCAGCTAAAGTGCTCCGTCAAGCCATTAGGCTGCGGAGGATAGGTAGCTTGTAGTGGTGCGATGAATAGAATTGCACTCACTGAGAAGCTCTTGGACGACTTGCTAATGTGGTGCGCCCTGGCGAAGAACGAAGCTTCGCAAGATGAACAAGGCAACATCACGAGCTGAAGCTGGTGAAAGAGCGGTTGTTTCAGCATATCGAGTGAGTTGGTCAACGGCCACAATAATCCACCGATTGCCCACAGGGATTGAACGAAGGGGCCCGTGCAGGTCTATGCTGATTCTATCAAACGGGCAAGCTGGACATGGCAAATGTTGTAATGGGCCAGGTGTGTGACAAGTTATTTTCTGGTGTTGTCACTCAATGCAGGAACGAATGTACTGGCAGACGTATGTGTACATTCCATGCCTGTAGAATCGCTGGCGAAGTCTGTCATAAGTTTTCAAAATGCCAGCATGCGCGTTTTGTGGCTCTGCGTGGAAGTGCGTGTACAGGTCGGAGTACAAGTTGCGAGGTCTAACATGAAGCCATTTGGCACCATCCGGCTGATAGTTGCGGCTGTACAATATGGCGTCCCGGAGCGCATAATGAGATACTTGGTGATGAAGGGCACGAGAGAGCCACGGGGATGGTGTCGCTAAAGGCGTAGAGAAGACGTTGATCAGCGAGGTTATCCAAGAATCCTTGTGCTGTTCTGAAGGCATGTCAGCGATATTGATGTTAGCGAAGGAAGTTGCAGAAAGGAAAACAGGTGCAACGTCAGAGGGCACGGGCGAGCGGGAAAGTGCGGCGGCATGCTTGCGTCCAGAGCGGTAAATTATGCGAATATTGAATTCTTGTAAACGTAGTGCCCAGCGTCCAAGTCGACCCGACAGATCCTTTAATGAAGCCAGTCAACAGAGCGAATGGTGATTGGTGACAACATCAAACAAATAGCCATACAAATAAGGGCGAAATTTCTGCAATGCCCAAACAATAGCCAAACATTCCTTTTCAGTAACCGAGTACTTTCACTCTGCCTTAGAGGGGGCACGACTCGCATATGCAACTACGTATACTCAAAGAAACCCGGCTTTCATTGGGCAAGTACAATGCCAAGTCCAATCCCTCTGGCATCCGTGTGTACCTCACTTGGAGCGGTAGGGTCGAAGTGATGTAGAATGGGTGGTGAAGTCAGAAGACGACATAATGTCGCAAAAGCCTCATCACACGCTGGCGACCAATCAGGCAGATAGCCATCGCGGGTGAGCGGCTTCGTCAGTGGTGCTATTATAAAAGTGAAGTTTTTCACAAAGCAGTGCAAGTATGAGCACAGACCAGGAAACTGCGAAGCGCTTTCACGATGGTAGGTTTCTGGGAATTCAGCAACAGCACGAAGTTTCTATGGATCGGGAAGGATGGCGTCCTTCGTGACTAGGTGGCCCAGTATGGTGAGTTTGCAAGCTCCGGACCGGCACTTCTTCATGTTAAGATGAAGTCCTGCGCGCGTCAAACAGTTCAATACTTCGTATTACGAAGTATTATGGTGCCGAACCGTAACCGGTACTAAAAACCAGCACCGAACGGAACCCGTATTTTTTCCGCCATTTTGGAACTGAACCTGAACGGGAACGAATCGAAGGAACCATTCGGAACGGTTCCTGCAATTCAGGTTTCGAGCAGAGCAGTCGGGTCCTGGAGAAGCCGTCGTGTAGCAAATCCTCGCAAGGGTCTGGCAGTGAGCAGGTTCTCCGACTACGGAAGAGCAGGGAAATGAAGCAGGCACAACTCCCGCACGCATTGCAAGTGAGCGCGGGTGTGAGCCGGAGTCACTTCAAAATCGTTTTGTTTTTCTGAAAATGGACAGTGCTACACGCCTTGATCGCGCAATCCTTGGCATCAATGTACAATTTAATGAAGATGGCAGGATCCGCCTGCAGACACTAGCGATGAAAGAACTTTTTGAGCGGCACACCGCGGAAAACTTAAATCGTGAAGTTCCTGGTGTGCTCTCTAAATATGTAGTAGCTCTGCACCATAGTGCACAGTGTAACGACGGACAATGGAGCGAATATGGTTAGAGCGGTTGCTCTTCTAGCAGAGCCAGCATCTGAAGACGTGTGGCATGTCCCACGTACAGTCCTAGGATGAAGAGTGGGAAACGTCAGCTAAGAATTTAACCGACCTTGCCTAAACGGATTTGGAAGGAGACCACGTTTTTGGGTGATGGACCACTTCTTCAAGGGATGAGGTGCGCCTTTTACACCCTGCAACTTGCAGTTCACGATGCGCTGAACTGTTCAGCAGCAGAGGACCTCGTTATCAAAGCACGCAACCTAGCGAAAAAAAAAAAAAAAAGCGGGCATTAGCGCTGATGTCCCTGCTTCGCAAGCTAAAATTGAAGAAACCAATTTTAAACTGTCTGACACGGCGGATGTCAGTTTGTCAACATGTCAGGATGTCACCCTGGTCAGTTTTGTGAGGGCCGAAGTTGCCGGCATGCTTCAGAAAAATTGAAGGGATAGTAGTGTTTACATGGGATAATTGCGTTGATAGGGCATATAAAACGCATTGTATCGCAAACAGCACCACAAATGGAGCGCGCGGAAATTGATTCTTCGCAGATTTCCTACGCACGTTCTGAAGTGCGCACCTTCGCCGGTTCAAATCTGGCGCCTCATCGATAGCATGCCACGACTTCGAGCCCGCAAAGGAGGCGCGCAATTTAAAATGTACATAAAGAGGTGAGTAAAAAAATAAAAGATCAGCTGTTAAAAAATAATTGTGTATCTGTGTATTAAAGTTGTTATAAAGTGAAAATATGTAAGCACGAGGAAATATTTAGTCAAGCGCAGCGCCAGCACAGAAGGTGACGCCACATGCAACGATGCATCTTCGCGCTTTTTTTGCCGATTTTGAAACTTTCGGAAGCGGTGGATGGTGGTGGCGGCGGTTCGTTTTAAAGTACTCTGCTTAAAGTGATTCGAGTTTTCGAGGGGAGAACTACGGATCGTGTTTGCAAGAACGACAGCAACAGCCTCGCTTTATTTTGGTTCAGTAAGTGATATCAGTATATGATTGAATGGTTGCTACTTTGCTGGGAATCTTGTTGCACAATTTGGACGGCATGAACGTCAATTTATGTTTCGGATTGTCGCCTTGTCGCGTTGATGCAGTTAGTGACAGAGGCTGTTTCAGATTGCAAGATTTTTATAGGCCTGTTATCATTTTTTTTTTCATTTGCCTCCTTGCAACTTGAATATGATACTATCTTTAAGGTTACGACGGGAGCTGAGTTACCGACTCGATATCCGGTTGCAATACTATTGGCACGTGTGATTGTTCATCTTTCTCCGGTGAATGCTGTTCACCGGCTAACAAATGCTTATCGCTCAGCCCATGACACGCCTGCATGATTTGGAACTTACGTGAATGCTATCGTTCATTCTATCTGTTGTGTATGTCCTCGCCGAACCTTGTATTATCACATTGCATGCGCGACACGAGTTGTGTAGTAGTTTCTGGAAACCACACGGGCACCGTCTATTACACTAGAATTTCGACGAGTGATGTATAAAAGCAGACGGCGCTTGACCCGTTAGTCAGATTTCCACAACCGCCGCCATTGTTAGCCGCCATCGTTGTGCCAGCGTCTCCTAGCTGTGTTTGTGCTTTGAGTGTAACTTGGTTTTGTGGGCGCAAGTTCGTCCAATAAAAAATTAGTTCAGCTATTGACAGCCTTGCTGCTGTGTTTTTTCGCCGTCACTCTTACGTGACACTATATTCATCACTATACATGCACTGTATAAAAACATGATCGCGTAAATAACACTCGCAGGCTGCGACTACAGACTAAATATAGAAACCACAAAAATATCGCATGAAAGTCGCCTCAATACCGTTCCTTGACCTCCCATATCGGGAAAATTCTGCTAATGGCCCCACATTTAGCTCATAAAAAGTGTGTCCACTCCACTCTTAGGCATGAAGGCAATGCCAATAATACTAAGTCGCCTAAGGTAACGACCGCATGCAGCTGATACCTCTTTTGCTAAATGAAATTCCCAATTTCAAGGTTCAGACATTACTACCGAGTGACTCGTTTCAGTGTTCCTGTGTGAAATGTAAAAAGCCTATCCACAAGTCTGGTGAACTTTAACATACTTTTACAAATATTGTTTGGTTGAATGAGTATAATAGTTGAATGAGTAAGATACGTTAACCGTCAGTTTGCCTTTGTTCTGTTTTTAGTGAATGGCTGCGCTGCACTATCCTATGTGACTGTCAAGAGAGCTGTGTCACTTACAGTGTTGTCACATAGTGTGTAGTCAATATAGTCAGCTTTTTTTTTCATTTTTGTTTTACCGAGCATATGAATCTTTTTTTTCTTTAGGAGCATCTGTCTTCACTTGGAGGTCGCATTTGAAATTCTGTTTAAGCTACCTACCACTGTTCTTGTGACATTCTACCTTTCTTGCTGCAAGAGGAACACCTTGGATGAAGCTATTCATACCTGTCATGTAATGTGAGCTTGAAGTGATGTACGGTTAATCTGGCTGCAAAGAGAAAGCAATGACAGTAAATTTGAGACAAGAAACAAGGCTAAAACAAGGTATTTTTTGTTTGTTGTATAGTGAGCTGTCACATTAAAATTTTTTCCTTACATAAGCCAGTGCAACTTAAGGCTGTTAATAGCCAGTGCGCTATTATTTTGGTGTTATAATTTAAGTAGATGTTTGTGTTACCTGCATCAGCTGATCAACATTTTCTGAATTTCAGAGGCGGCTTTGAACGACCCAATGTGAGCTAATATGCTGTCACACTATCAAAACTGCTGCTTGAGCGTCGTCTGTGGCTTAAAGGTAAATGTGATGCTTTTTATAACCTTGTCTACATGGGATTCGTACTGCGTTTGAAAGTGAGCTATGCTTGAATTTATTGGCAGGGAACCTCTAGCTTTCTAATTTAGTTATAAAATAAACTCTACTTTTCCAAATTGCAATATTTAAGTGCTGTCAGCATCAAGAAATGGAGTTTTATGTTGTGCTGTTTGCCAATAATGAAAATGGCCTTTCACTTTGTGAAATTTACAATATCCAATGTGAATTTGCAATCAAAACAATGATGATCAGGTTGTTTGTCATTGTTTGTACTGACGAGAGAGTACTTAGTTTTTTTAGGAGTATACCACAAAACTTTCATCATGTTTTTATACCAAGAATGGATAGTTGCCAACTTGGTAATTATGCTACGGAGCCTCAATTACTTGTTCAATAATGTATAATTATTATTAATTATAACATTACCTTTTAGTGTTACAACTCAAAACATGCACAAAGTGCAGTGTGGCTTTGAATGTGAAAGAGAAGTCTATTCATGTCGCCAGTACTCGATGTGGTGGTCTCATGGTGCCAGACACAACTGATGTATACACATATACACCGTGACCATGCCGTAAAAACAGATCATTCAACACTCTACAGGATTACAGGTGAGAGAGTCCTCCTGCATTTCAGAAAGAAGGGCACAATTGGAAGGGTCAATTTGACGGCTTTTAGTGACAAGGTCATTATATCACCGTCAGCTGCTGCATTAAGTCAACTATCTCATGGTTGAATTATTTGCAACATCGAATGAATTCCAACTGTGGTTTCGGCGATGCGAATAGTCTCTTGCTTCATGTATAAAATGGTGCTGCGCTTGGAGTACCTTTTAAACTATCTACATAAAATGTGATGTAATAATTATTTATGCTGCTCAAGGAATTTAGGCTACATGCCATAATTGTGGGTTTGGCAACTACCTATAGAAAGCACAAAAGCTGGGCACCAAATGTTTTTGTATTATGAGGACAGCGGGGCTACCATCATGATCAGAGCGGGCCTCATGCTCCCGGGCCACGCGCAGTGACCCTGACACGAGGAGCGGCGATCAGGAAGCTGCGTTTTGGGCTCAGTTGGTCTGCGCTTTGGACAGTAAAGGTTGTCCTTTGCATGTCTCCCACACTCTGTGTCGTCTCTGAGAGCCTCAGCTGGCCACTGGTTCTGGAGCCACGGCCTTGAGATCACATTTGGGGCCCAACGTGGGGCGCCAATGTGGGAACAGCGCGGTTCCTCAGTCCACACCAGCAGGCCCCAGTCCTGGCCAGCCGCACCCAAGAGCGCCCAGCCGAGCCTCGAACCACCTCTCGCACTCCCAAGTCACTTTGTCCTCCACTTCTTCGACAGCTGGCTTCGATGTCTGTGTTCTGACGGTGCCGCTGGCTCCGATGATGATGGTGGCGGAGTTCCCATAGCATGTACTCCCATAATGACTTTCTCCTAGATGCATTAGTTGATTTTAAATAAGAGTAGTAATTTTGATGCTAAATTTCTTTTACACTGTTTTCATGCAAAATACTAGAAACCACTGAGCCCACCAATCCCTGTGTAAGCAGCCACATCTTTCCCTGAGGTAGCATGAAGAAGGAAGTTCTGTAGTTGTGATCTCATTGACCACTTTCTGCATGGGACTCCCAGTTGTTCGTAGAAGTTTGCAAGAAAGCATTCCAGGGTGAAAATTAAGCCTTTTCGGTTAGCAGAAATTGTGGGCCTCCTAATCAAAACATGGCTCCAGGGCCCACAACGAGCTCTTTGGTAGACTAACCACAGTTCAATTCTAATTCCAAATGGTATTTTTGAAATCACCACAAATTAGTTATGTGTATGTGTGCATGATGTGACAATAGTATAGTTTTTGCAGCAATGATTTAGGCAAAATAAGTCTTTTAGAAATTTGGTTGCTGGAAAGATACATTCAATAGAATATCTTGAGTGCCCCTTTGCTGCCTTTTAATCTTAAAATTCCGTCCAAGTCATAGCCTGTTCTCTCTTTGTACTGTTTGCCCCCCTTTATTTGAAAGTAAAGTATACTACATTTAGTGATGCTCTCAAAAAAAGCTGAGGTCCCTGTACCCAATTTATAAACATTTGAATTACCATTTTAACAAGACAATTTTTAATTTTTGGTGCATTGATAATTCAGATTTCTAAATTCTCTGTAAAGAAGTTGCATTTACTAAAGACCCACTCTATTAGTCATATTCATAGCTACCATACTGAGTCACATTTCTATTTATGAAATAAACTGTATTTTTTACTGCTCACTTGAGCATCGATGAGCAATTTTGCAAGGTTGTGTCTGTGTAGAGACAAGAAACAGCCTTTCTGCATTCTGCTTTATATTCCTTAAAATGCCTTCTCCGCACACTTGCACTCAGTTATGCTGCCATTAGTACTATATGCAATCGTTAAGAGTGCATTTTACCTGAGGTGATTGTGGTCTTTATTGGCTATATTCGGCCATGGAAATGGTATACGTGGTTTTTGCGTATGGATCTATGCATTTTCAAACCAGTGCAAGTGTACTGGCACATAAGATGCACGTGCAGTGGAGCCTACTCATGGCCTGTGGAACAACGGAAATAGAATTGTACTTTTGTTGCACTATGTCAGACAGACATGCTGAAGTGCACTGCTATAGCTGGCATGCATGGTTTGGTGGCATGCATGCATGTGGTTTGCTGGAGATATAGTGTGCTAATACTGATCCACTAGTATCATAACACAGCAGTCCTTTCTGACTCTGAAATTGTAGAACTATTTACAGGCATAGTGCTCAAACATTGAGAATGGTTGAACAAAATGAGTGGACTGCAATGTATTATGTGCACTTAGTGTGTGCTTAGGCTGAACTGCTACACTTTTTTAAGCTGTATCTTAAATTCTTAGAAATAAGAGGGCATAATGTAAAGTCGCTTGTTCTGCATATGCGTAGCAGCAGATGTCATACTTTATATAAATACCTCCAATAATGTTTCATTAGCAACTTTGGTACACATGAAAGTTGGTTACTGCTGACGCCATTTGATCACTAGAAATGCATATACTTGCATGAGCTTAGGCGAAAACTGTTGTCTTGCAGTTTGCAAGGAGAGGGAGAACTATACATAGAGCAGTCGACGCAGAGGTGGATCGAGCCGTCTTTTTTCATGACAAGAACAGCAGGCGATGACCACGAACTGCAGGATGGCTGAATGATGCCGCGCTGAAGCATGTCTTCGACTTGACACGGTAAGGGCACTGTCGCAAAGGTGCTTGGGAGCCAGTGTCAACCGGATGGAGAACCGTGTGCGTTTGGCCTAATGATGTCTTCTGCCAATCAAACGAGCCATGAAACTGGTGTAGAAGTGCAGGAAGTTTTTGCGGTGCACCTCTGCAAGTTTGTCATCGGTGGCGGAGCCACACATATTTAGAGGTGGGTGATCAGGTGTACCAGTAGAGGGTGTCGGGGCAGGAAGTTGCAAGTTGTCTGCGTTTTCAAGGTAGATGATGGAGGATATATTGGCTGCCTGCATTGTGCCTATACACTCTCCACTAAGTAAGGTTGAGGGAACTGGCGGCGGATTCGTAACAAACAAGAATCTAGCATTGTTGAGTACGTTGAGAATGGCAAATGGCAATGCGAGATTCCTGTAGTGTTGAACGGTCTCGGAAGGTGTAAATAGAGCTATGGAATCACCAAGACCAGCACAGGACATGGGGACAAGTGCTGTAGTGCTACTGGGTGGTAGGTTTGTATCGTCAGCGAAAAACAACTTTGCCAACATAGGTTCAGACGACGCGGAACACAACACACAGAATGCCACCTCGGCACGAGCAAAGTCAATAACAGCATGATGGTGAGAGAGAAAATTCCAACCGAGGATGACATCATGCGAACAGGCCGGTAGTACAAGAAATTCAATGGGATACACAACATCTTGAATGATGACGTGGGCTGTAGAGGAGGCTGACGGCTGAATATGGTGCGCATTGGCGGTACGAAGGGACAATCCCTTTAACGTCGTAGTGACCTTCCTGAGCAAGTGGCAAATTTTTGTATCTATTACTGAAACGGCAGCACCAGTGTCCTCAAGGGCAAGGGTACGAAAGCCATCCACAAAAACTTCGATGTGGTTTGCTGAAGAAATTTAAGGACTTCAATTTTTTTACCACGACGCAGTTCATGCCTCAGGAACTGTGGCATCTAGTTTTCCACTACAGAAGGGCAGGGTTGACAGTGCACAGGTGACAAAGAGTGGTGTCAGGGTGATGGGGATCGGCGGCTAGCGGAGGGCAGGCATTCAGGCGAAGAGTATTGTTGTAGCTATGCTGTGCTGTTAAAGCATCTAGGATTGTATGCAGATGGGCGCATGGCATCAGTTCGAAAAGACAGGTGACGTCAACAGAAGCGTGCCACATGACCTGCATAACCGCAAGAATAGCATATAGGGCGATTGTCTGCAGTGTGCCATGGATTTGAAAACATGGGGACTGTTCGGCTTAACAGAACTGGTTGTGGCCGAACGAGTGCCGACACGGAAGAATAGGTTGGTTGATGGGGTGACCTGACAGTGACGACATAATAATATGACGGGGGCGCATACTGCAGAGGTTATGGACGAACGAAAGGCAAAGCGTCAGTGACGTCTTCCTGTATCACTTGTACTACTGGGGCCAGATATTATGCCTGTGCTGGCTTGGGCATGCTCGATAAAATGGAGAGTTGTTGGTCGACCTCACGAAGGAATTGCTTGATCTGAATCAACAGTGCATTCTGGTTGCCCAGAGTCAGGGTGCGATCGAGTCGTTCTGTTCCAGAGGGCATCGAGTTTGGGCACGTTGCTTGTGAAATTCGTCGAAACTCTGGCACAAGCTGACATCTGCGACGGTTTTTGGGTCTTTGGCCAATAACATTTGAAATGCATCGTCCGCTCTTCCTTTGAGGATGTGCTTGATCTTATCTAACTCGTGTGTCGACAGGTTTACACGCTTGCCCAAGTCGACGACGTCTTCAATGTAACTGGTGAAGTTCTCACCGGGTTGTTGAGCGCGTTCACGAATTCGCTGTTCTGCGCGGAGCTTGTGTACCGCAGGGCGACTGAAGATTTCCAAAAAAGTTGTCTTGAACGACGCTCAGTTATTAATCTCAGCTTCGTGATTTTGGAACCAGAGACTGGCGACGCCGGTCAAGTAAAATATTACGTTGGTCAGCCTAGTCGCATCCTCCCATTTGTTGACTGTGCTCACCCTCTGGTAAGTTGCTAACCTGTCCTCGATGTCTTGGTCGTCAGTCCTGCTGAATATTGGTGGGTGACGCTAAGGCAGCACGCCGGGACAGATGGTGGCGTGAGTCTGAGAGCCTTGTGTGGTGCTTTCTTCTGGCATCGCTGAGGCAAGAGGTAACGTACGGCTTCGTAGTTCCAGGTTGGGAGACTGGGAGATTACCTCGTACCTTTCACCAAACTGTAAGGGGGTTTACTTACAAGCAGGGCGATGCAATAACAGCCTTGGCCCAAGAGTGTCAGTTGCTGTCTCGCGCTCTCCACGCTGCCGGAATTTGTCGTCTTCTCTCAATAGTTCCCGACTCTCTTTCCCTCTACAAGTGAAAGTGAATGGAAAGACAGCTTGTGGTAGGTGGGAGCCAAACCTTCATCTCTTGCATTATGCGTGCAAAGCTCTACTGTTGAGCTACTGCAGCAGCTGTCTTAGCCAACATGTGGCTTGTCATTCCAACAGGTGTCAGCAAAAGTGTCAGTAAAGGTGTAGCACGTTTTCTGCATCCCGATACTCCACAATTTGCTGCAGTTTGATAAAGTGATGAGGTGCTGTTGGCTTTGCACATTCCTTTACAATGTGTCGGGATAGGCTGCTGTGGTAGCCTTGAAGACGGGTAGCCTTTACAGATCTTCAGTCAAAGATACTGCCAAGTCTGACTAGCATGGTGCAACAATTGCAGCTTGTGTGAGCAGCTAAAGTAACATGCTCCAGTTATCTGGAGTTCTGTAAAAGCTAACTGTGCAGTTAGTTTTTGTCAAATTCCAATGGCAGGTTCAGAGCAGGCAACGCACTTCACTATTTTGGCATCTGCTTTCAGTGTTGAATAATCCCTCAAAGTTCATGACCGTTTCCGCAAGCACTGTTGCCAAAGCAAGGAGGCGAGGCTATGTGTGCTAAACCGATTTTTGAGTTGCCAAGGGTCTTGAATTTCCAGTAAACTATGCCAATTTTGGCAACACAATTTCATATGCTCCACAAGGCAATCTTGTCTGGACAGGTACTCTTAAAGGGGTACTGACATGATATTTTTAACTATTCATTTCTTGCAATAAATACATGCCCTAGACATCTAAATACCCCCCAAAAAATAGCTACCAACTCTTTGGGACACCGTTAGTGACTTAATATGATGGCAGTTTTACAGCCAGTTTTGGTATTCCATACTGTGTCATGTAAAAGGATCGACATTTGGGCGAGTTGGTACTGGTTGAACATCTTGAAGGGGCAGCGCAAAAAGACGATGACAGAAGGCAGGAACACACAGGACAGCGCTGAACTCACAACTAACTTTATTCGAAGGCATACATACACTTATGTGCACAACCCATAGCCACGTGCTCTCCCGTCTATGGCGTCATTATCAGTGCGCAGGCAAAAAACACGCAAAACCATTTAATCTAATGCTACGCTATGAAGCGGCTTAAAAATTCAAATTCACTATCATGAAAATTTATCGATGGCACGCTTACACAACGCGACCCTTTTTTTCTGATATAGAAGGCCTCAATAATCTCCCTCGTAGTCAGACTACGAGGGAGACTATTGAGGCCTTCTATATCAGAAAAAAAGGGTTGCGTTGTGTAAGCGTGTCATCGATAAATTTTCATGATAGTGAATTTGAATTTTTAAGCCGCTTCATAGCGTAGCATTAGATTAAATGGTTTTGCGTGTTTTTTGCCTGCGCACTGATAATGACGCCATAGACGGGAGAGCACGTGGCTATGGGTTGTGCACATAAGTGTATGTATGCCTTCGAATAAAGTTAGTTGTGAGTTCAGCGCTGTCCTGTGTGTTCCTGCCTTCTGTCATCGTCTTTTTGCGCTGCCCCTTCAAGATGTTCATACTGTGTCACGATGTTACGGCACAGTATGTGGGAGCAGGACATTGCGATGCTTTGACCCTCTCTCTGATTTGCTCGGTTGTTCACTGTGCTGCTACATCAGCCCTCGCAACGAGTAGCAGCATTTGAGATGACTGAGCCAACCGGATGAAGTGTCAAAACGTCATGTCATGATACAGTATCCTCCTGGAAAACGAAACTGGTTGTAGGAAAGCTATTACGTTGAATTATTTACAGTGCTGTGAAGCTTGCCACTATTTTTTATAGGGTTTGAGATATAACCTCTCCACGCAATGCAAAAGAATGACTAATCGAAAATACCGTGTCAGTGCCCTTTTAATCTACTATTGAACATGTATAGTTGGCTCTCCCGGTTTGCCTATATGAAAAGAACAGAAATATTTGTTCAAGTGCATTTGCTTTTGGAGTTCCCCATTGAACTGCAGAGATTGCGGACACTAATTGTGCAAAACTGAGAGATGATGAAATGAGAGCCCAGCGCATTTTGTTGTGGGCTCATTACACTTTTGCGTAATAACTCACTGTGTGTGGTAAGTGTTGGCCTTTCTTGAATTAACTAAGTGGCAGTAGACATTTAAAAAATAGTAAGGCAAAGATTATAAGATCTCTTTATTTGCTGTATGCATGCATCAAGTAAAACACAGGGTGATGAAGGGCTGTGGTGAAACATTCAAAAGGCAAAATGGCTGTTGTACTCGTTATCTGAATGTGAGATTCTGCAAGCAGGAAATGTGAAGTGTCTCCTCGCTTGGCTCCAATGGCAAAGGTTCAGACAGGTGCAGATAGTCGTACTATGCAAAGCATACCTGTTGCCAGATTTTGCAAATTAGCATGGAGCAGGTTGATAATGTTGGTGAGGTCTGTAAATAAGCTTAAATGACTTGAACGATGAGTATGGGCAAAAAATGCATGTAATAATCCGCGGTCCTTCTTCTAAAGGCCAAACATTTCTTGGGAGGCATATGTGATGTATAGGAAGCCATCTTCATCGTGGAACTCTGTGTATACGTCAGCCAGGGTCTTGGACAGGTTGGCCATACTTCTGTTGTTGACGAGCAGGTAGAATGATTGGCAGGCACTGATTTGCAGTCTGTTTCTGGGGGAAGAAAACAATTTTTGTTCCTAGCGACACATGCTTTCTTGTGATATAGTATAGAGCCCAAGATGAAAAAGAATTGCAGTAGCATATGCATGGTTTGCTCAAAAGTGGACAGCTTTAGAAAATGTGCTGTATGAACTGGACTTAAATTGTGCTGTACTAGGCATTTTCTCTTATATCGATAAACAACTACAAAATCAGGTCTATATAAAGTGGTGATTAAAAAAAAAATTAGCTGAGCTCGTTAAGCTCACTACACTAACCTGTCCTCGGCAGCAGCGGAGCAGAATGTGTTCAGTGGGTTGACCTGCAGCACCTGGCTGTATTGAACAGCAGTGAAGAGTGAAACTAGTGAACAAGTGTTTGCATTACTTTATATTAGTATTATGCTCTTTCCCACCTTTACATTTCTAAATGTAAAAGAAGCTAAGTAGAAGATACAACATACCAAACAATACTCATTCCATTCAGCTGTATTTGAAGGCTGCGTTTGCTTTGAAGTCCACTTGTCCACGGTGATGCGGAGCCACTGACACATGCAACTAGATTTAGCATGTTTATTGTTGCAATGTATTCGTTTTTGCACATAAACATTGTCGCAGAGGTAAGGTTAAAGGAAACAAGTGCTTGCATACTGCAGAATTAAGATTTCTTTTTGTTCTGAGCTACGAGAGCAGTTGAGGTTCACTAGCGAATGCATAGTGAAGCGAACTAATCTTTGACTGGTGTTGCTGTGCTCCTCTGAGCAGGCTAGCATGGCTCTTGCATTGTTGGCCCACTCGTTGCTGATAGAGCAACTGGTACAGTGCAGAAACAAACGAAGGACTGACAGGCACAAGCACTTGTGCCTGTCTGTTTTATTTGTCCGTTCCTCTGCAGTAGTCACTTCAATATGGATTACCAACTAACCCACTCTTTTATGTCATTGCTAAACATTCCACATTTGCATCTCTGCATCCGTGCTTAGTGTCTCGGCGTAGCAGGCCACTAAAACTCAGCTAAAATGCTCTGTGGACATGGGAATTTCTAGTTTCGGCACTGTTAACCATCTATCTCAGACTCATGCTCGAGTCACTTCTAGCTATACTTGCAGTAGCCAGCAACAGCATCAGCTTGCAGCATGTGTGACATCGCCAATGCAGTATCTAAAACATTAGCAGGGTTGCCTGCCTGTTGATCAACAGAAAGCTTACATGTGCTTTGACTTGTTATCATAAGCACTTGCCAGATGTTCAAATGCTCACGAAGCTTCTGACACACTCAATTATCACCACATATAAAACATGTTCGTGGTCATGCATAAAACAGTCAGTAGTATATGCTACCTTCGGTTTGCAGATGACATTCTTCTATTCAGCAAACACTACAGGCGAGTTACAACAAATGATTGAGGACCTTAACAGAGAGTGTAAGAGTAGGGTTGAAGGTTAATATGCAGAAGAGAAACCTAATGATCAAAAGCCGAGCAAGGGAGCAAGAGTTCAGGATCGTCAGTCAGCCTCTTGAGTCTGTGAAGGAGTATGTTTACCTAGGTCAATTAATCACAGGGAACCCTGATCATGAGAAGGAAATTCACAGAAGAATAAAAATCGGTTGGAGTGCATATGGCAGACATTGTCAGCTCCTGACTGGAAGCTTGCCATTATCATTGAAAAGGAAGATGTATAATCAGTGCATTTTACCGGTGCTGACATGTGGGGCAGAGACTAGGAAACTGACAGAGAAGCTTGAAAAGAAGTTAAAGGCCGCGCTAAGAGTGATGGAACGAAGAATGCTAGGCATAACGTTAAGAAACAGAAAGAGAGCAGTTTCGATTAGAGAGCAAACGGGTATAGACAATATTCTAATCGACATTAAGAGAAAAAAATGGAGCTGGGCAGGTCATGTAATGCGCAGGCTAGATAACCATTGGACCACTATGGTTACAGAATGGGTACCAAGAGAAGGGAAGCGCAGTCAAGGACGGCAGAAGACTAGGTGGGGCGATGAAATTAGGAAATTCACGGGCGCTAGTTGGAATCGGTTGGCGCAGGACAGGAGTAATTGGAGATCGTAAGGAGAGGCCCTCGTCCAGCAGTGGACATAAAAATAAGTTGCTGCTGCTGATGATGATGAGTATATGCTATCGTACTTTCATTTGTGTTGTCCCTTCCTTTCTTCTCTGCTAAAAGTGGTGCAATACAACTACGAATGTGCACCGACTAGCCATGTTTATTGCATTTTTGAACACATTATTGTCTTGGTTCCTAGGTTGCTGTGTGCATGCATGTGTGTGGAGCTGGCTGTGAGTTTTACATATTCCACCAGTGCATGAAAGTTCTCACACCCCACTTCACACAGTTCATCAACAGGCCTTGTTTTGTGTGCATTGGTTTCATTTGGGTGTTTTAAGGTCCCCATGGTACACCTGGTTAATGAAAAACAGCCCTGCAACATATTTGCAGCTATGGCGTGTGCTGCCAAGCATGAGGTCATGTGTTTGATTCTTGTGCGCAGCGGCTGCACTTTGATACGGACGGAATGCAAGAACGCTTGTGTGCCAAGCATTGAAGTATCCGAGGTGATCAGAGTTAACTCAGTCTTTGCCATTATGACATGGCTCATGATCAGATTATGGCTTTGGCACTTCAAACCTCTGAACTTACTTTCTTTATTTAAATACCTCCAGTCCTGGAGTTATGCTCCATCATGGACCATGCTCCAAAACTTTTGGTACGCAGCTGTTCTTCCACTTAATCCCCTCCTTATTGGAATTCAAATTTCGTAGCTGAATTCGAGACCCTTGACCTAGCATTCAGAAGCACATTTGTCATATCTTCTGAGCTACCATTGCAGATACACACTAGAAATCTGGGAACTCTTGAACAATGCAGTATGTCTGCAACTGAGGTGTACTGAACTGCAACTGAACATTTGTACAGTGTTGACATTGTGCAGTGGAGCTTACCTCACGATGGACATGAACTGGGACATGGTAAGCTCCTCAGGAACCAGGAACTTTGTCTTGTCTAGAAGTGGAAGGTTCCTTTCTTTGGCATAGCGTTCCACAATCACCTGCACAGAATACCATGCCACGGTTTACAAGTAGTCTCTTCGGACGACTTGAATGGGTTTCGCAAATGCAGTGGGCACAGCAATGTACTCTGCAGTCTCGCCAATTTTCACAAGAATATTCTTGTGCTTGGTTTCTTGATACTAAGCTACATCGAGGTTATGCTGATTATGTTGTTGATGCCAGTTGTTATAGCCAAACATTGTTACGTAGCATGCAACACAAAAAAGCCTTCGTTATAACCAACATTCATTATAAGTGCTTGTTTGTTACATGTAGATACTGGTCTGAAACATTTTAGACTTCCGTCGTTGCAGTAGTGAACAAAAAGATATGTTTTGCATTTGGGTCGTCTGAGGTAAATTGCTCAGAATGTTGGTGCTAGCCTAGGGCACTAATCTTCTCAACCCGCACTGTTATCTTACCTTATTCGCCCTTCATAGCCCACCCACTGTGCACAGAATGTGTATATTCGAAGAATGTACTATAAAGAAAACTAATATCAACCAGTAATGAAAATACATGCCTGCTGGTGACAGAAATTTTAATGATAGGATGGGAGGTTAGCCAAGCAAAAGGTTTGGCATATATATTACTGCCACTTTAAGATATAACAAGAAGTCAAAAGACAAGAGAACAGAGAAAAAAAAAAAAAAAACACGCATGCATCCACTCGTACAAAGACTCTAAGGGGCAGTGGTGAGCACCATGAAATGAACAAAGAGGACAAGTGGAGCTTTATGGCACTGTCAGTTAACAATATGTTATCCATCTCTGTCCCTTTGGCTGCACCAGAAGGACAGATAACATTTTGTTCATTAGGTTATTTGTTAGTATTTAGCATTGTCATCATCTTCCAAAAATGTGGTAAACATACTACTAATAATAAATGGTTGTGTACAACTTACCGGTATCTTAGATGGGAACCGTTGCCTGATGCCAGCAACTTCCTCTCTCCTTGACCCTGTAAAAGCAAAAATAAGATAAAATTTTTTTGCCAGAAATAAGCTATTCGTCATTCTAGTTCAAGGCTTGGTCACATGTATTGTCATTTCAGAATGTCACACCTTCATGCAATAGCTACAGCTTTTGCTTTCAAAGCGTGCACGAGGTGTGTGGGAAAAGAGCCTTCTGCAAGGTTTATGGGTGCGGAGTTCTCAACCTAACATTAGCAATTCGATGCACCGCACGAGCATGATTCCCAACATGGTGTTTCAATGAAGAGTTAAGAAATGCTTGATTACAATACAGTTGAAACAAATAAGTAATTTTTTTGATAGCACACTAGTTAGTGTTGGTCCCATATCCTTCTACTTTACTTTAAGTTAGCACTTTGTTTTTTGCCAAGGCGAACCAACTAAGCCCAGCTGCGCGTTTTAGTATTGCATTATTGCAATTAGAGTAGCCCATGTGATGAGTCCAGGTGAATTGCTTAGAACAAATTTTGTAACAAGGACCAGTCTTGATATAACCGCCAGTAAAGTTGAAGGTAGAATGCATCGCATTGCCACTTACTTTTTTTAACAAAATGCATAACTGGAACATTCCAGTGCATTTTCTGGCACACTTAGAGATGTGTGTCGCAAGACTGGTGTCATCCTCAGAATTAGCTTCAAGTGGATATGCCTTGAAGACTCACTGGCTACAAATCAAATCACAAATTTCGACATGTGTGACAAAGCCATTACCTTAAAAGTTGATTAGCGAAAATTTGGTAACTTGTTAGTCATGGATTTTGAGTTTTTGTGCGAATAATGTCTGGCTCTTAGAGTAATCGCGAGCTAAATGAGAGTTGCACTGCATGCCACAGGCAATTAAGATTCTGGTAACTCTAAATCGAAGTATAGTGTGTGTTTTAGCAAAAGCAATCTCTGATTAAAAAAAAAAAACATAGCAGGATTCAAGGTAAAATGAAATTTTTCTGTGCAAGCTTCACAGCAGTGGTAGACAACAAATTAATGCGATAGTTACCAATGAAATTGGCAGAATTTCATTTTATAATAACTTCACGGGAACATGTCGTTTTGCTGAATTGTAGTCAGCCAATTGCTCAAAGCCAATACATTTCGCTATAGAAACCCTGCATCTTGCTGCAGTTTCGAGAAGTACAGCCTCCCGCATTTTCGACCATGTCTCACGAACGTCGACCACACGCTGCATCAACGCCTTTCTACGGTGATGATCTGCGAGACTGGCAGTACAGTAAGCGCAGGCGCACGAAGCACTCTCCAGTGCGAGCGTCGATCGCCACAGATAGCAACGTCGCGAAACTTCTGCTTTGGATGGAATATGCGTCGTCCGAAAGGAAACATTGTGGCATATGCAACACTGGGAGAGTGCTGTGTGCGCCTGCGCTTGCTCTACCACCGGTGTCTGCAGTCAGTGCTAGCGCGATACAGTTAAATACGTGGCAAGCTGTAGTCATATGTGCCTAAAGATGCATTGCCGTTACAGTTAACAATTTTGCGTACTGTACTCATCCAAGGCACGCAACCTTATCACTGCAGGTGTACCGAAAAAACATTCCCGCACACGCCCGCCGTCTGGTTTACCTGAAGAAGAGCGCGGACATAGCAACACGGGGACATGTTTATGAACGTTGCGATAACGTGTGGCCAGTAGACGAGGCTATCTATATATGCATGCACTCTAACGGAACTTGTTTTGCTGGCGGGAACAATTCAGCCGACAAGCGGCGGCATTCTTTTCGCAAGTTTTTTCTTTATTGGCTCCTTCGGTTCGGGTGCTCGAAAGCATATCCGATTACAGCTTGAGTTTTTCCGCCCTCACCTCGAGCTTGCATTATTCATTGCATGTTAAACTGTACGCATCTCAGCGAGCCGGCCCAAATTTGAGCGCATTGGTACGGTAGAAAAACTTTCATTTTTTTCTTAAACGTTGCAGTTGAACCGTGCAGCAGCCTGTAAGCACTAACGGGTGACGAAAAGAAGTGTGCTCTGCGTGGTTAATGTTCGAGGCATACAAATATGCTTTCGCTTTCGTATGTGCGCCTCGGCGGTCACGCCGAGATAGCTTCTGCAGGCGTTCACGAGTTCGTGCTATTTTTATCGCGCGAGTGAAACCACGGGCACAATGCAACGGCGACGTCCTCGATGCGCCATTGGGTGCCAGAGCGTGCGGGGCAACGAGTCCAGCAAGGCGCATACGTGGTTTCGGAATGTGTCGGAGCAGACGACACAGCGGTAGCCTCGCACTCCTTGACGTCACACAAGCCAAATTGGTGGTCGCCATCGCTGCGAGGGGCTTGGAGGCAGCGATTTCAAATTGAATTTTCGGGTTAACGTGTGCGCTGAGAGCCCAGTGTTTTTCTGCGTGTAACCGTACTGGTCCCTCTACTTACAATGATACACTGAGAATCACCCGCCGTGGTGGCTTATTAGCTATGGTGTTGCGCTGCTAAGTATATGCCGCGGGATAAAATTCTGGCCGCGGTGGCCGAATTGCGATGAGGGCGAAATAGCAAGAACGCCCACGTACCGTGCATTAGGTGCACATTAAAGAATCCCACGGGGTCAAAATTAATCCGGAGTCCTTAGCTACTACGGCATACTTCATGGTCAGATCGTGGTTTTGGCTGGTAAAACCTCAGAATTTAATTAAAACTGTTGCCTTTGAGATGGTGATTGATGATGAGTTTACGTGCTGGCGGGTTGTCTTAAATAATAATTAAACCTTTATTGTCCCCCCAGAGAAAAAAAAAAACTGCGAAGAACTTCGTCTGGGAAGAACTTCATGAGTTTGTCATAATCCGTACGCTGGCACTGCGCACGGACCCTTTGGGTGCGCGCATGGACCCGATAGCTATTTCGTTAAATCGAAAACACCAAAAAGGCTCATGCGAATAACATAATGTTTATTCAGAAGAGAGGAAGAGAGAGAGAGATACCCGTGTCCTAATTTATCGCAAACAGCGTGTTTGTCGAGCGTACCTCCAACCTTGTGCTCTTCGTTGCTTCGAGGTTTTAGACACGTTGTGGCTTTATGAATATGTGTCGGGGAATCGGAAGGACCAATTGAAGTCATAGCACATAGAATCAGAAGCACTTTTTTTAACCGAAAATTTTGTCATATTTCGTTGAATCGAGATTTGTGAAGTGACAAAAGCACGACAGAGAATGAGCTAGAGACCCGCTGGACTCGTACACTACTCCACGAGACGCGTAAACATCAATTGTTACCGTCGTATCCAACTTAAAAAAAGAAGATGCGCACAGCTGACAAGTGGGCATCGAGTGAAATGCAGCAAGCATTGCTGCAATGCTGAAGGCATTGTCTTCCTTAGGGGTGTTATCACCGCTCAAACTATTCTAGGCAAACAGCACGTCTCCGATGCTTATAGGAAGGTTGCTGCTCAGCGGAGATACGCCGGAGGAAAACCTTGCTTGTGTGTTTCTTGTGCACTGGCCGATGGTACCGAACACCACCTAGCCTATAGCCTCGGGACCAGTGCGGTCGCTATCCGTCGCATTTCCGTCACGCGCACGATGCGACAGCTCGAACGGACGAGCAACGGTGCCTGTGATGGTGCTGTACCTTGTTTCGTACATAGCAGGTAACGCTGCGGAAGCTACGCAAGCCGTGCATCGATAGATGTCTCGTGCCGTGCACTTTGAAGCGCGGTTCTTGATTTGCAACGTTTCATTTTATATACCTCACAGACTCCAGAAGGCGTACGGCGTGAGGGGGGCGGTACAGATGACAATTGTGGAGCAAAAACGTTTTTTGTTACATAAATATGAACAGAAAGAAAATCAAATAATAAACAAAGAACGCGAAATAAATAAAGATAAATAGAAATGAAGGTAAACCAACAGTTGTTAGCTTTTCAGTGTACAGTAAAGCAAACAATCTTAGAACAAATGCTTACATAAATACACAGCAATGAAGTTAAGAGCAACAAAACTAAAACAGATACTTGTGTTTAGCTGTGTGCTAGCCAAATATTGCACATATTTTTTGTCTGGAGGTTAATGGGTCGTTTATGTCAGCGACGTTATCAGGAAGACCATTCCACAGCGCAATCGCACGTGGCAAAGCTGAGCAGTTGAATGCATTGGTGTGACCGAAGATGCGTTGGAAACTGAGATGATTATGCAGACGTCTAGATGTGCGGGAGGGACGAACGAGTGGTAAGGTAGATGGGCGTACATTATGCAAGATTTTGTGCAGAAGACAAAGTAATGCTATATTCCTGCGTGATTCCAAAGATGAAAGCGACAACGACAACTTGATGTTAGTTACGCTCGAAAATGGGCTATAATATCGGGCAATGAAGCGTGCAGCGCGGTTTTAGATCGACTCGAGAAGATGGATTAGATATTCCTGATGAGGTGACCATATAGAAGCTGCGAATTTGAGCTGGGGTTGCACTAATGTTTGGAAGGCTATCTTTCTGGTGACCTACAACATAACTGCGTCGTATAGCCTTGCAAGGGAACAAGAGTTCAAGATCGCCAGTCAGCCTCTATAGAGTCTGTGAAGTAGTGCGTTTACCTAGGTCAGTTACTCACAGGAGACTCCTGGTCATCAGAAGGAAATTTACCGAAGAATAAGAATGGGCCGGAGTGCATACGGCAGACATTGCCAGACCCTGACTGGAAGCTTACCACTACCATTAAAAAGAAAGGTGTACAATCACTGCATTCTGCCGGTGCTAACATATGGAGCAGAAATTTGGAGACTGACAAAGAAGCTCGGGAACAAGTTAAGGATCGCGCAAAGAGCAATGGAACGAAGAATGTTACGCGTATAACGGTAAGAGACGGGAAGAGAGCGGTGTGGATCAGAGAGCAAACGGGGATAGTCGATATTCTAATTGACATTAAGAGAAAAGAATTGTAACTGGGCGGAGGTTTATGTTAAACCACGCAGTACTTGCGCATATTTCTGCTTATAGTAGCCGACATATTATGTTTAGCTCGCGGCGCAAGTGATGCGATGTGGCGTAAGGCTGTGGCTGGTGGACGCAGAAACGTGATGCTCCGCGCGCACGGTGGTGACTAGGTTTAGATCTATTACGCCTTTCATGTAATAAATACGTAATGCTTTACGACGTAGAAGGAAGATACTTAATTTACTTCTAAATACACTACGCGTAACCTAATATCTTTCTTTATATCGTACGCGCTACCTTTTTGGTCGGGGACGCTAACAGTGAGAGGTCTCTCTAGCATTGCAGCCTCCTCTGTGTGAAACGGGACCTTTAGCTTGTCCATATAAACGTATAACAGTAGGGCTGGTAGAGATATCTTGTGACGCTTTGTGCAATGACAAAGCATTAGAAATGTCTGTTACACGGGCGTTTATCGTCGAAGGAAAATGAAAGGACGGACGGCATGTTGACGATTACGCCTTTGCTGACACTTTACACCGAAAGGTTCCGAACAGCGTTGTTTACGACTGCAATAATAGCTGTCTTCTCTGTTTATATTTTGCTCTACAAGATGGCATTACCGACGCAGTTGTTCTCGTAAACGTGTCAGGTAACCCGGTATTCCGTAAACTGCAACACGTTTTACGGGCGCACTTAGCGTATACGCGGGATCGCGTGGCTCGCATGTGAGTTCGATATATTATTGCAGGGACCGCAGTGAACACCTGCGTGTATGCATGACATCCAGTCGGAGCGCACGAAACCGACAGATGCAATTCTAGTTTCGAGAATATAGGGCATTTCCGCTTGCGGCACGCAGTCGGCAATGCACATTTGCAGCCTCAAATACAGTATGTGTGACCAACGTCGTACGCCTTGAATGCTTTGTATACCTGCTGCGGCCACATGCTGCCGAGCAGCTTAATCGCGGAAGCCGCACCCCGTGAACGCTTGACTTAGATATGTGCAGCTGGTCACGATAGCCTAGGGGGACACAGCATTCGTGCAAAAGCTAAATTCCAGCGAAGTCTGGGTACATACTCTCATATTTTCAATCTGTAGCATATATATTTCTACACAGTGATCCATTAAATTTGACGCGCCATACCTTAACAGAGCAGGAATTCGCATTTTTGATGGAACCCGTGTCCCGTAAACTGTTGGGGCCGGCTGTACGAGTCCTCTGTATGAAGGAACGTAATATTAGTTCCCGTAGGTGCATTTTGAATATTCAGTAGTAATAGAAACGCCGTGGGACACTTAATTTTGAATAACCACTCTAAGGCACGGCTTTATGCCGGCTGTTTTCGTAACAAAACGTGAGGCATTTCGTCACTCATGCAGCTTGACGTTACGTCTGTCATTATATATAGTGGCTGCCACTATAGCCACGCTACTGAAGACTGGGTGCTTATGTTTCCAGCGTTCACCTTTCCATATGGTGGACAAATTTATCGCCCTGTTTAACAAGGCAAGAAGTTTTACAACTTCGCGAACAAACGACCACAGAGAGAGAGAGAGAGAGCACACAAGGACAGGCGCGGCGCAGCCTCGTGCGCCTGTCCTTGTCTGCTCTCTCTCTCTCTCTCTCTCTCTCTCTCTCTCTCTGTGGTCGTTTGTTTGCGCAGTTATAAAGTTTTTGCGAGTATGCACCAACTCGCCCAATAAGAAGTTCTTCTAAGCTACGTTTAACAAGGCGTTTGGCTATGGCTACTCCACAGATGTGACCATGTGACGCCGCGTGTGACCCGGAATAAACCGAAAAAAGAAAAAAAAAAGATAGACGTGAAAGAAACACAGCGCGAACCGATTTGTCGCCACAGTTTCGTTTCTGCTATGGCTTTTGCTGAATCGACACATTTTTCGTCCGACGCCGCAGCAGACGGCACAAATATTACTGAACACTCAAACAATCCACTCAGTCGTGGTACTGAGCAACATACACCGCCAAGTGCCACCTTTGTACGAAATTTGTGCGCGAACGAGCCAGCAGCCTACCTGGAAGTAATGTCTGTTAAAACACTCGCTACAGGAGGTCTCTGACAACCAAGATCGCAACCATGCGAATGCATCGATCCGCGTGTCCTCCGTATCAGAGCGTCGTCTGCTATACCTGTTACATAGGTATCTTATACATTAATGCGAGGCATTACACATGGTATATTGAGCTCTCGGGAATGAAGAAATCGCATCAAAGTTTACTTCGCTTCATGCATGCCACCACCTTGCCGTGTCGTACACGCGAGACCGCACTGCTCGTAATCATTGGAATGGTGCCGGCTGTTGCACGCTGGTCTAGACGCCTGATCTTGGCGCGCAGAAGACACCTTAATTGGTGAAATCGGCATCCATCCACGTTTTCGAGACGGCTAGTGGATATATGGCAGGGTAAAGGCAAATCTTGCACCTAAAGAGTACCAAATCGAGCTGTCTGGTTCAACGCCAACGTTCTGAAATAACTCATACGAGGCCGCGACCGACAGACAGACAGTAGACAGCATATATATATATCGCTAGCGCCAGCGTCATATGCTGTCTTTTTTTTTTTTTTCTGTCGTCTGCACTGTTTCAGAATATCCTGCGTCCTGAACGGCTTTACTGTAGTAGATCAACAAAGTTACCCAGGCTTCTTTGCTCCTTGAAGCTCCGCGCAGCTTCCGCAGTCGACATGTGGCCGTGATGTGTACCACCGGTGGTAGGACACACGTGCAGGTCAGTCACTCGCGTTGTCTCCTCTTGGTCGCTCGAGACGAGGGTACACGCGGGAAGCGCGCGTGCATTATACTATACACGTGCGAATGCTGTGTTTGCCACGGGAAGACCGTGCACCGTCTGCTCCGCTCGTGGCAGATGCGTGGGCGCTTTTCCTTTGTCGCTAGGTGTAACACCACAAGTCACACGTCGCGCCCTTTGTGCCTCGATTGGCTGGAATCTATGGAGGCCTACGCTCGCCCGCCTGCTGCTGCAGTTTTTGTATCTAATCGGAGCGCCGCCGATTCGGCTCTAATCACATTCGCGCCTCGCTCTCGGCGAAGTGTTACTGTGCTGCGTTCATTGTTCAGAGCAAGGCTCGGAGTTTTGCTTGGCGCTGGAATGTTCGTTGGCAGCTTTCTCGACAGAAGTTAGCCGTGGCCGGCGTCTGCTTATTGTGGGGAACAAATGGTGGTGTTTAGGGTGCGGCAATCTTATATATGTATATCTATCAGCACTTCCTGTCTAATCTCTCAAGTGTTTCTACTGTTTCTACACCGGGCTGATAAAGCCGCACTCATTAGCCGCGATTCAGTGGCGGTTCGTCATTGCACGCGGTCTAATTGCACCCGGATGACGCTCGTAACGAGCTTTGAAGTTACCGCGGCGGCGTTTGTTTGCTCGGGGAAATGAACTTTCGATCAAAGTGTGTCAAATGACCCACTATGGCTATGACACACTATGTAAATGACGTCTTGTTCAAGGAAACGACAATTCAAGTTGAATCACTGTTATATACCATGTCAGCGCTTTGTGCGGTGATATGCTAATAACGGCCTCCGCGATGGGGCGCCGTCCGATCCCGAAGGCCATGCTCTCCTGGCTTTCCTTCGTGGTGGCGTCGACTGTATGCGCATGGCGTCGACAGTGGGTCAGTACGGATGGGGAGGTTGCCTAATAGCTTTAAGTAGCGAACAAGATAAGTTTATATACGCGGTGAACTTTTATCTTTCGTGTATGGCCGCGAACGTTCTGCATCTTTCCTCAAAATTCCTCGCAGGGAGCTGCGCACTGCACGATACAACAGCGACAAAGTCACTGCGCTGGCGCCTTGTTCGACACCCCTAGATTGCCCGTCTCGTAATTCCGGCAGCTTGCCTTTCACATGCTCAAACGGCATAATAACCAGCCCGCGAGTATACGTGCTGCGACATTAGAGGAGAGCTGACGTGACATTTACGACTGGCAAGCTTCGGGCAGCCGTAAACAAGTTACTATTTGGGGTCCTGCATGATAGTTTTTCTACGCACTTGTTTAGATTTCGTTTGCCGTGAGATGTACGTGACGGGACGCAGGATGTGGTGACGTGGCAAAATATCCTGACGTTTTGCCGCTCGCTCGATCGCCTGCTCGGAAAGTGCTCGCGCTAGGTGATGGTTATTTAAAGGGACACTAAGGAGAAACACATTTATCAGCCTAGACTGATACACTGTTCCTTAAAAACTTTACTTTCGTTAATCTCGCAGTAAGTACGTTGATTAACAGAAGAAAGAAATAAAATTTTCGTTTTTGAATTTCGCGCCGGAACCCCACGCCGATACGTCAGTGTGACGTCACGGATTGCAAATTATATTTGCGTAATTGGGTCGGTGCGACTAGGTAAATGTTCCTGAAGCTTGCCAAGTTCATTCGTCGCTTCCTTTAGAATGCGTTGTATAGACTGCATCTTCCCCGATAAAAAACAATATTAACTAGGCCTGAGCAGCGGCGCCGTCGGAACCCATGACGTTACGGCAAGATGGTGCGGGAAATTGAAAGCGTTGCCGCCGCCCGTCTTTCGTTTTTGCGTCTCTTCTGTCAAAGGAAAGCACGATGTATACGTGGTGTCCAAATACACGCCGCATAGCGTGGCGCTTTGTGGAGTTAGAATGCGGATCTTAAAGGCTATGCTTTGAGAAGGATCGACATTTGGGCGAGTTGGTACTGGTTGAACATCTTGAAGGGGCAGCGCAAGATGGTTATGCTTTTGCTGGTTGAATAATGCGGCGGAAGCGATTTCGGTAGCCGGAAACACGTAAGCGCGCCGGGTTTTGGACACTATTGGAGCACTCGGGATGTTTGCCACATTGCTAACGGTCACGTATGGGAGTGCGGTACCCTGTCTGAAAGTCAGCGTATATTTGAAATTTTAGGAGAGTCTGTGTGTACATATAAAGCTTTTGCGCCGACTTCAGGTCACTTTATTTTCGCAGGATGAATAGGTCGTGCCCCCAATAGCTTCTCCTGTCTGGCGTGTCTTATCGTGGGATAGAATCCGGAGTGCACCCACGCGCACTGCGTGTTTCCCCGGTCGACTGATTCTGATTATCGAGAATAATAAGTGGTTCGCGATGAGACGCAAATTTTGTTGCGCTAGCAGTTATATGGATACTCCAAGCGCGTTTCTGCCGTCGCCGTCGCCGTGATGTTCCGTATAAAGTCCGAACACAATAGCATCGTCGCCGTGCGCTATGTGTGCGAGTGAAAGCTTGAGAGGGTCAGCCGACGATCGCGGCTCAATCGCGCGCGCGAGGGAGGAAGGCGGAACGCGCGCGAGGCACGGGGCGGGGGGTGAGGCAAGGGGGGGTGTTCTACTCCGGCAGCTGCTGCTTACCGCGCGGGCGCCGTATCTTGCAAGCCATCTGCGACGTGGACTAAGTGCCCGCCCGCGTGGGCCTCATCTTCAACGCGATCTGCGATGTGGACAAAGTACGCGGAGGGCCTGTAGCTTCGTATACGCTGTGCTTTCGACGTTTAGTTCGCGTTGCAGCGAGACAGCCCGAAAGCCAATTAGCTAGCTGCTGCTGCCACTCTTACTCACTCCAGCAGCGGCCATGCTCCAGCGTTTTGACAGCGAGTTTCCGCGGTCATCGAACGAGATGTGGTCATGCTTACCTGTGCGCGCGTGGCACCGTGCTTGTTAAAGTAGTTAGTAAGCGAATCTTTGCGAGGTTGTACGACCGATAAAACTAATATGTTTACTTCGTTTAGCTGTCTACTAATTTGCTATCGCAACCGATGCTTCGCTTTTCGGACGATTCTGCGACTTTTTTACTATAAGCTTCACACAGCGGCGGACATCAAAATTTTGCATCGTAATCGTCAGTGCGAAAATTAACTAATCACCACTTTCTGACTAATAACCTTTACATTAAAAACTTTAGGATACACGTTGCAGAATTAGTCAGTACTGAAAGCATATTAATCTGGCAGAAATTTAGCCTGTGCCTTGCACTGGTTTGCGCCGCGAAGTGCACCAGCGTTATTCCAGTTAACACGTTGGACAGCGCGGGAGAATGCACTACAGAAAAATATTCGAGAGTTTTAGATTAGGGGGACGCAAGCGTTTGGGGCCCCAAACGCTTACGTCCCCCTAATCTAAAGCTCTCTATTAACCACAAGAACTGTGCATTTCACGGCTCATTTTGAACCGACAGCGATTAGTTCGCCATCTGTCGAGCTAAAAGCGGAACGTTTGTAATCTCCCGCTCTCTGCCTCGTGTTTCGCCTTATCAGTGACAGATGGCGTCGTTGCTCGGAAAAAAAAAAAAGACGAACTTGTAGGCGCTAACCGCCCATGTCAAAAGGGATGTTCATATCATTAATATATCATGCAGAAAAAAGAAAAAAAGCAGCGCTCGCCTTCAAATTGCAGCCTGTTACAGCCGCTTTTCATACTTTGATCAGTCCTATGAATGTCAGTAAGCCCTGCCGTGGAGCTTGGCGACTCTTGTAGCTGCTACGTGACGTGTGACATTCCAATCAGTTTTCTTTATGCATTATTTCGACCTAGCGTGATATAACCAAATCATCAAAATCTATGCGGCTGTTACAAGGATCTATAAACGGTGGTTACTATCATTCAACAGCGCGAATAGCCGTTCCCTTTATATTTGGAAAATATGTGATTCAACTGAATGCAGTGTTATTAAATGACATAGCAAGTGCCCGTCCAGTGGTAGGGCAGTAGTATCATAGTTTATGACTGTTATCATTATTGCAGAACGTATAACTTTAGCCTGACACGGTAGCATGGCGACCTCCTTTTAAAGGACTTCTCGCCAGGGTGGCGGCGTGGGCCTGTTGGTCAGGCGCATTGAATTGGGTTGATGTGTGGCGCAATTACTCACTATATTTCGCAATTCGTAGATCACGCGCTGATGATCGTGTCTACAAAGTATCATCATGCACGATGCGAGAACGTCTCAAATTTCAAATGAAAGTCCCTCCGCCCTTCCTCGCGAAGAAGCCCCACTTTCTGCCGAAGAGTCAAGGCCGCGCGCACAAACGCCTCTACGCCAAATGACACCTGGCCAGACGCACTGCCTTCAACGTCACCGCTTACGGCACGTGGCTTCAGTAAATCAGCCAACGTAGAACGCTCGAAACCGCCACATGTCAAGCCACTAGAAATGCGCCACAAGGAAGAGGAGGAATGGAAAGGAAGCGGGGCTTGTGACGCATACCTGACGCGGTGTCTCGGCTCCGGTGTGGCAGAAGGCAGGGAAGAAACGTCGTTTGCTGGCAGCATGGCGACGGGACATTTACCTTTACCTTATCTTCTCTAGAATAATGAAGCTGTTTGAAGACTTTTGTGATCAAACACTTTAAAACTGCCTCTGTGTAACCAACGTTTACAATTGAGCCAGGTGACGTCTGCTTTTAGTAGCAAATAGGGCATAGGGGCCTTCGCCACTGCCTCCGTGACCTTTCATCAAACTGACAATCTCGGTGGCCGCGCTGTAGCTATAACGTGTGGTGATTCGTGCGACTGCGATGTGCGTCCGAGCTAAGCGTCCCCAGCATACGACTACGGGCCCGTGACCGCAGGCTAGGCCAGGCTGTTCTTTTCCTATTTTCCATCCACAGCCGCTTATCGCGTTCGCCCATGTTCCATTTCGTGCTTCGATGCGCAGTGGAGCGGTTTGTGCGGAGGAGGAAAAGGCGGATACGATGCAGCGGGGCGAAAGATTATGGAAGGCGCTCACAAACGTATCAGCGGCAAACATGTGTAGGTTGTGTACGCGGTGGATAAGGAAGGAACTCTTTTCTCTAAGCACACCTCAGAGTGTGCCAACGCGTGCTGAATAACAAGGCCTGCGCGCATTGATTGCAGCCAATCCCTCTTTGGTATCTCTCTGGGCCACGCTTGGCATGGGCGCCTATGTATAGGCTCTACGAGATAAAGCAGAGACAGAATGTTAGACTATACGGTACGGCAGCGCGTAAGGTGAATTCAATTCGCCTGCGTTATCTGAACTATGTCTCAAGGTGCTGCACTCACCTGTTCGCTTAACCAGCTCAACAATATGGCGGCATCTGCACGTCGCCATTCGTTTCATACAGCGCAGTCTTCGCGCGGGCCACGGTCACATACTTCCTTGCACTCATCAGACAAGTAGTGGAGGGCTTGTGCAGGACGTGCCATGCCGGTTTTTAACGAGCAAGAACTGTAACTGAACTGGCGGCAACTATATAGTTCACGAAGTGCAAGGCGAATCGAATGGTTGTTTAAGTAGCTCACACACACTGTAATAGGTGATTGTTCCTCGCCACCCCTATTAAAATTGCATGCCAGTAGCCATCATCATCATCATCGCTACTACTGGCGCAATGAGGATGCAGCGTTAGGAGGCTTCAAGCTCGGTGGCTTTCAGAGAGGTACGCGGAGTGCGCTCTACTTGAAAATAGGCGAAGCGAAATGGAACGCATAATCCACGCTCCGCTCAATCGGCTCGGTGGCAGAGCACGCCAGCATTGTGAGACGCCTGGCAGATGCTAGAGCGATGTTCCTTCTACCCAGCAGAAGTTGCCTTGCGTTCTGCGTCGCGCCAAGATGTCGCACCTGCGTAGTTATAGAACACCTTCCGAGGAGTTCAATATCACTGTCAATGCTTGGCCCTTCGGGCTAAACTGCCAATTTTCTTGTAGTCCATTCTATTTGCGCCGCCTGTCATGATTAGTCGATTGGGTTTGACGTCCAAACACAACGCATGGGCTATAAGAGAGTGTGCGATGTTTCTCAGCTGAGCTAGTTGGCTTAAGCATTACCTTAATTCAGCTTAAACGTATTTCATCCGTGCCGAAGGCTGTGGATGTTTTACTTAGTTTTCAGGTGAGGTCTCCGGACCAGCATGATAGGTTTGACAATGCAGCATATTACTCGCCTCATATTACATGGAGTTTATGCACGCACGTTATCTTCATAGCGACTGAGCAGTGTAGAAATAATGTACAATATTTCAAAATTCATCTCTACCGAAGAAGAAAATTGATAGTTTATAAATTATCTACATGCTCCTTCAAAATAGGGGGAGGGGGTTACATAGAGGAGTACAGGGTGTCTACCAACCGGGAAAACCGGGAATTCTCAGGGATTTTGAGTAGTCTGGAAAAAGTCAGGGAAAACTCAGGGAATTTGGGCCTCTATCAGGGAAAATTAGCGCCAATTTTATTGAAAGGGTCGAAAGTCGCGGTAATGCTGGCTCGAGCAACAGACAGGAATGGTAATGAATCGTCTTTTACGCGCTGTCGTCGGCTGGAGGAGTTGCCAGTGTGCAGTCAACGACCGAGTTTCCGGATTCCCGATAATTTGGACGGCTTCGCGGCACCGCCACGTAACCCATAGAGTCAACGTATCGGAACGTGTGAAATTTCGGACGCAAGAACTCTTCGCCGTCCGATTTTCCGGACGTTTTGCCGTGACCGCGGGTCCGAAACGGCAATAACCAAAGGTACCACCGCTGCTGTTTTGATTACTTCGCCACCTCGAACCGGCACTCTCGCACGTAGATCCGCTGGCAGCCGTTGCCACCACTGCGGCAACGCAAGGCCTAGCTGCTTCGACGTTCGCGCTGAAGCTTCTTGCCGTTGGATGCCGAGTTTTTTATTGAAAGAATTAGCTGCTGTCAGCAATGGCACGGACTCCGAATTTATGGTCCTCGTGATTGGCTTAGGAACTTAGAAAGCACGGTGCGTTGCATAATGCCGATTCCCGAAAGTCAGCTTCGCCTTTGTACAGAAGTGTTACATGGTGAAGCATACGCATAAGTATTGTAGTGAAGCATAACAAGCGTTAGAAGGGGATATTGCCACGGAACACAATATGCATTCCTTAAATATACACGCGTGCACCCTGTAATTCCTGTCACAGTACGAGCGCCGATATGCCTAATATGTGTACCGATAGGCTTAGAGCGTTTTCGGACGTGCCTGTCGCGGTTAGAACCCCTAAGGGCAGTAAATGACACGCATTTATTTTTTTCCAACTCGCCGATTTTTCGAACGTTTTCCCGACCCCTAGGGAGTTCTAAAAATCGGTCGTGGACTGTGAACTGGCCAAGATGCTTCAAATGGTCCTTGGGGTGAACGAGTGGCCAAAGGGGGACAAGAACAGAAATGATGTATGCATTAAGGAATAAGCGGGAAAGGAAGCTTGCTGCCGCCGTTTTGAAGAAGTTTGAGCTCAAAAAACAAAATTTTGGCTGATGCCGAGATGCAGGTGTCCCGCATCCAAAGCAAAATAAGCTCTTTAGAGCAGTGAAACACAACACTCAGGCGTCATGCGCGGGCTGAGAGTATGTCAGGACAGTTGAGGCTGACTTACGAGCGGTTGAGAGAGAATCTCAATTGTGACAGGGTTCGGGCCTCATACCACTGAGCTTGCTATCAGTTGATAGAAATAGCTCATATTCGAATATATTTGCTACTATGTGCATCTCCTTTTTATTCGTATATTTGTGAATATCCGACTTCATTTGCAATTTTTTTCGAAGGCACTTTATTTGCTGTGCATTTTACTAACCCCTGCCTTCTATTCTCTTTTTGAATAACATAAACACTACTCCTTAGTATTCAAATTGGATTAAACCACTTTCTTATTTTTTCATGTGCTTACTAGAGAGTTACAGCATCAGGCGATATGGTTTCAGCCCGTCTTGACATAAAACATAGTTCTGCATCACTCAGGGAAGTGTGCAACGGCACTCAGGGAAAACCTGGAAAACTCAGGGAATTTGGAAATGTCAACTTGGTAGACACCCTGGAGTATATATCGTAGTTAAATAAAACAAATGGCAACTTCTGCGTCATCATATAGCAATGGCTAAAGATTTAGTAAATGTTCTGCGTTTTTCTCTTCACCGGAAGTTTGTTTAGTAGGCCTTGCTTGTGTTTTCTCCTGTTTGCGTCTCTGACCGTGTCGAGGTTCTTATCACTCGCTCCACTCGCGTCACTCATTCATTCGCGTCCCGCTGTACGACTTACGCACGCGCCACTTACGCAACACAACATGGACAGGCGGAGCAGACGGCACAAGGCCCTGCGTGTCGTCTGCTTCCCCTTTCCTCTCCTGTTTTTTTTTCGCGTATTTCTGAACACACGCAAACGTATGCGCATCCAGAAGTCGACTGTTCGGAAAAGCCTCGCGGCCAAACACTGCGGGTTCGTTGTCCATTGGAAACCTTTGCCCTCGCAGACCACCGGACTTTGGTCCTGCATTTCCGGCTCATTGTTTTGAGCGGCGCGCTCGTAACGCTCGCTCGTGCTTTGGTGGCGAACTTATCAGCTGTCGTTCCGCTGCTGGTCAGCTTGCATGTCTCCATACACTCTGGAGATGTCCTTTCTTTCTTTCTTTCTTTCTTTCTTTCTTTCTTTCTTTCTTTCTTTCTTTCTTTCTTTCTTTCTTTCCCTCTTGTTCTCTCTTTCTTGCAGGCGGGCTGTCATAGTACTCGCGTCATCGGCGATACGAAAAAGCTGCCTGCAGCTAGTCTGGTCTCGTCGACTCTCTTACCAAGGGGGAAGAGGGGGGATGCGCCAGAAACGCGCGCTTTTTTTTTTCTCATGTCTTACTTTCTGTGATAGCTGTTACGGTAATCTAAGCGTTTTTACGTTTCAGCGGTAGTGTTTTTGTCGCGAAGCACCTATGTTCCGTCAGCGGTTAACAGCTGCGGCTGACCAGGAAGCTTGGTACGACGACAAAATTTCGCGTGTACGCGTTCTGCCTTTACTTTGTATGCACCAGTCTGAGCACAACGACGACAACAACAACACCTCTCTAGAAAAAAAATTTAGAGCTATTCCACTCTGTGAAGCTGGATGACCAGCGGCGCTGTATTTAACTGTAAATAAAATAAATCAACAAAATATAACACAGATACGCACGTTGTTATGTTTATTTGTATGTAAGTGTATCTCGTGACCACAGTAATTATGGCTTTATGGTCGCTGTCATAGACGCCCATATGACGACACTGGAGATGTTCTTATAGCGAACGTTAGGTCTATGCACGACCGATGACGCGTCGTGGAGGCTTTGGTCTTGGTGTAACATTGAAGGCGGAACCTTTCCGAGAAAAACGCCAAGAACCACTTTTCGTCGGGGCGATACATATCGACGTTAAGGTCACACACAGTGACGATGGGATTGGTGTCCACTGGGAGGACCCACCCAAATGTGTCGATCATAAAGTCTTACACGTCCCTCTTTGACGTTCCGGGATGAACGTCTACGGTGGCGACAACGGTTCCGTCCGCAGTCTGTACTGCGCATGCGTCGGCAGATACCACGTCGGGAAGGCACAGGGAGCAATGGCTGCGCTGTCGTTGTTTACGTATACGCATCAAACCGTCATCCATCACCGGTTTTGACACATCTGGCCTCAAGCGCAGCTGGGACACATACGCTGATACGATTTTGCCTTATGCTATTTTAGCTCTACAGACGCCGCCATCGTTTTTGCCTACGTACATCACGAAACGCTGGAAACTAGCCTAAGACAGCTCCGCTGTAAAATAAAATGGCACAAATTGCTGACTGCGCCGGAGTGTTTCGCGCCGTTCGCGTCGCGTGATTCGTAACGACAACAGAGACACTGACTTTAGGAGGTCATGTGCGGGGGCGAGGATTTATGACGTCACCGATGATGCATCATGTTCGCCTTTTATGCGAGTATTTGATCTAAGCCCAATTTTATGCAAGAACATTGGACAGCAAATTGTGTGTAAAGCACGAACGTTTAATAGCGTGACAGAAGCGCTTTACGCGCATTATATTACCAGAACAACCAGCCCACCCGGTTACGCTACTAATCAACGGATGGCAGGCTGATTCTTCGATTACCGCTCCGAACGCATCAGGGGAAACATCTTTACTGGCAAACATTTGTCTAGCTCCCACAAGGTGCTGAGAAAACTGCCTGACGAGGAGCTAGTGCCACGCGTTTTTCGTTCTCGCGTTCTTTTTGGCTAGTCACGCTTGTGCGGCCGGCGAGTGACGTATTCTCAACTTCAGAAATATGAGAATGTTCGAATCTATCAGTCCAGTAATTGATTACCGCATTTAGTGTACCCATAAAGAAAACTGGGCGGCTCGCCCCCGCTTGCCCGTATATATAGAACACAATGCACTTACCCGCTTGTGGAGCCTTGGTTGGTGTCTCTCCGAAGGGCTTGCGAGAGAGGCTATGGTACCCAGAGTCGTGTAGTTCATTCGGCGACAGGAAGTTGGAGTACACCCATGGGCTCCAGCCTGTTCCATTTGTTGGGTTTTCGCATCACAGGGAGGAAACAAGAGGAACAGCTATAGGTGGAACCGCAGACTCAGACACTTGCAAGCCATTAATTATTTTTCCGTTTTATATGTGTCCCGACCATTATCTAAAAATATTGGATAGGCTGAACTAAGCTGAATTGTACGGTGACAGTCATGAGCTCCATCATAATCCATCTATGTACATACATACATGCATACATGCATGCATACATACATACATACATACATACATACATACATACATACATACATACATACATACATGCATGCATGCATGCATGCATACATACATACATACATACATACATACATACATACATACATACATCGGTGGGGGATTACAATTTTCAAAACAATCATTGTGTTGTCATCATCATCACCATCACCCTATTCTTATGTCCACTGCAGGACCTGCAGTGGACAGCGGTCGAGATCAAATAAGCACTCTTGAAATGAGCGAAAACTTTTTCACGAAAGCTGACGGGAAGAACATGCTTAAACCACTTCCATACAGCTGTACATATATACGTCTGACTTTATATCCTGGATTAATATTTTTAGAAATTCGCTTACGAATAAATTTTTAAAAAGGATCGCAGCCAATAAGCATTGTAATATATAACTGGTCGCACGACCGTAATGCGAAGTTCGCTTTCAGAGGAACCCGAATGGACTTTCATTTTGTAGCGTTCTCCCAAAAGACAGGTGGATGAGTTTCGCTTTTATGAAAACTCCTTGCACTTCTCAGATTTCTGGAGATCTCGTTTGGCTGACCCCGTGACCCCGAGCACGCTTTTTGCACTCTACAGGGCAATCGCGGATACACAGAGCCGGCTATCCAAAAGTAACAGAAAAAGTAAATATTAGATCATTAGAAAAAGCATAGACAATAACACGGTGCAGTTTTCACGGAAATGCACAGAATGAATGGCATGGCGTTTTATTAATAAAAAGTTATTGCAAAAACAGTTGCATTTGCCACAAACAGGTGTCACTCCAGTGACTGTTAGTACTTTGTACAGTTGTAGCACAGTGGCACAAAGCGTTACTAAGTTACTTGTCCATGACAAATGTGCCTAGTCAGGCAGTGAAACATTTTTCATTACTGAAACATATGTATTTCTGACTGTTTCCGTTGGGACCGCGTCTTGCTACAGTCTGTGGTAACAATAAAATTCAAACAGCGCTAGACGACAGGACCAGAAATCAGCGCCGTGTTTGTCTCCTCCTCTTTCTGGTCGTGTCGTCTAGCGCTGTTTGAATTTTATTGTTACCATGGAACACCAACTCGCCCAATCCGCTGCCCTTTTGCTACAGTCTATACTGATCGAATTATTTAATATGGGTATTTTTCTGTTGCTTTTGGATGCGTTGTGTGCATACTGTGTATACGCTGTGTATACTTCTTTAGCAGCGAGGGTGGAGCGTTTGGTTTACTGCTTTCTCTCACTTAGCTTTCTAGAGCTCTGAGCGTTTAGATCTCATCCTCTAGAGTTGGGATTTTGGGATAGCAGGCGGTTCGGTATTTTTTGTTAGCAGGCGGTGGAAATGTTTACAGCTAACAACAACTGCATGCAACGACAGCATCATCGTCATCGACAACGCCCGCCGTTGTGGCGTAGTGGTTTTCGCCTTGCGTTGCTAAGCCCGAGGGCGCGGGGTCGAATCCCTGCCGCGGCGGTCGCATTTCGATGTGGGCTGAAATGCAAGAACGCCCATTCACCGTGCACCGGATGCAAGTTATAAGAACCTCAGGTGGTCACAATTAATACTGAGTCCCCCACTATATGGTGTGCCTCGTAATCCTGTTGTGGCTTTGATACGTAAAACCCCGGAATTTAATTTTGATCGTTAATTAATCATCACCAACAACAACAGAGCCTCGGAATAAAATAATAAAAGGCAGAGAAGTTAATTAGACGCTCGCCAGCTTGTTACCCTTCACCAATGAGAATGATGGAATCTAAAATTAAAAAGAAAAAGAAGGGAAGGAAAGAGCACCACAGCTGCACGCGTACGTCAGGACCTCAACGTGTCCTGCAAGAGCTGGCTTCAGATGTTCCGCCGGCCAAACGAGCGATTGAACGAGTGCGCCGGTTTCAATGCATTTCGAACGGTGGCGCTCTCGGCGCGCAGGGCTTTACGCAAGCCTGTACGCACGCCGGCAGCGTCTGCGCTCCTCGCGCACCTGCGCAGAGCTGCGCTCACCTGTGTAGAACTTGACGTTCCGTTCGTGCCTAACGCCCGCCGTCTTGAATGGCCGGCAGCTGGGTGCCAACAGCGCGTCTGCGATAGCAGCCTCGAGGCGTCGATAGTGGCCGGCCATCGTGCTCGGGCTGGTCGTCTGCTCCGGGCGCGCGCCACCGCCGGCCACCCCTCCGGTGGACTGCGGCCCCCTTGGACTCGGCCCTTCGGCCCGGGTGGGACCGGCAGTTGGGCGTGCGGGCGCGTACGAGACAGCCGAGAAACCTGCGCACCGGACATTTTACGTCGCCGCGCAGATATTTATCTGCAGTATTACCCGTGGCATTGATGTGAAATGGAAAAGCCGCGAGCGAGAGACTGGACCGGTTTTGAGGTTTATACCACACTGTTGACAGTGCTATACATAAAGCATCATAAAATTACCGGATCCGTAATATTTACTGGTTCCCTGAGCGCACTGCAAATAATATGCTCTATAAGAAAAAAAAAAAGACATAGTGTAGTGCAAGAAGTCTTAGTAGAACGTGCAGAACATAAGAAATGTAAAAGTATGCTGTGTTTCATGCCAATCCACATAGGTATACACGGAAACGAGAAGCCCTAACTGCACTTCAGTGTGACGTCATGAATTTCAAAGTTTCTTCTTTTTTTTTTCTTTTTCGTGCTTGGGTAGTTGGGACGCAATGAAGTTCACGAAACTTGCCATGTTCAGTATTTGCCTCCTTGAGAATGCAACGTTGTCCGTATCTACGACAAAAACACCGGCTATATATATAGGCCCTAGCAGACGTCGTCAAAAACCATGACGTCCCGGCGAACGTCGCGATAGCGAGTCCATTGAATTTGCCTGCTCTTTTCGAACTATTTCGCGAAGCGCCACACTTCGCTGTTCGTTTTACCATTTCAAAATGGCAGCATCTGCACGTCGCCATTCGTTTCACTGGGCAGGCTTCGTGCAGGGCGGGTTCATAGCATTTCCTCTGCCCCCGTCAGAGAGGCGGTGCAGCGTTCGTGCGGGAGGTGCTGCGCTGGTTTCGCACGAGCAAGGATTGGCACTGAACTGGCGGTAACTAGTTCTCTAGTGCAGGGCGGAATCGAATGGACCTAGCGTACGTCGTCGCTCGTCTTTTGTTTTAGCGTCTTTTCTAGCTTATCGGGCCTCGTCTGACGGTGGAGTGGCTTTTCTGGCTCCCTCATGGTAGAGCGTATCTTCTTGCTTATCAGGCCTAGTTTGACGGTAGAGTGGCTTTTTTTTTGTGTGTGTGTGCACTAAGAGGGTAATTTACTAATACAGCTAAAATTATTTTTTTATTTAGTGTCCCTTTAAAGGTTAAGAGAAAGAACTGAAGTTGGTCAGTTTATGTAAAGCGTAAAGCAGACAACCGGTGGTCTATCAGAGTAACAAAATGGGCGCCAAGGGAAGAGAAATGCGCTCAAACATGGCAGATCGAGAAGGTAGTGCAGTTAAATTAGCACCCCCCGTGGTTGCTTAGTGGCTATGGTGTTGGGCTGCTAAGCACTATAGGTCGCGGGATCGAATCTCGGCCGCGGCGGCCGCATTGCGTTGGGGGCGAAATGCGAAAACACCCGTGTGCTTAGATTTAGGAGCACGTTGAAGAACCCCAGGTGGTCAAAATTTGCGGAGCCCCCCACTACGGCCTGCCTCATAATCATATCTTGGTTTTGGCACGTAAAACCCCATAGTTTAATAATTTTTTTAGTTAGATTAGCAAATTTGCAGGCCGACAAATGGAGCCAACTGACGTAATACAGAGGTGTTAATTGGAGGTCGCTGCATGAAATATGATTTTGTCCTGCACGGAACATAAAAGAGCGGCTACAATCATGGTGAATGGTCGCGGATTTGTTTGCAGAGGCTGCGCGCTTATGGAGCTGCCCGTTTTATTGAGCGCTCTCTGGTACACTTTCTGCAAACAAGCCGTCCGGAAGGTTATTGATCTCAATTAATGGGCCAGAAAGTCCAAACACCATTCTACACCAAACAAAATTACAATTTGATAACCTTTCTTTCTCGTAATGAAGACCACATTAAAATTATGGGGTTTTACGTGCCAAAACCACTTTCTGATTATCAGGCTTGCCGTAGTGGAGGACTCCGAAAATTTCAACCACCTGGGGTCCTTTACCGTGCACCTAAATCTAAGTACACGGGTGTTTTCGCATTTCGCACCCATCGAAATGCGGCCGCCGTGGCCGGGATTCGATCCCGCGACTCTTGCTCAGCAGCCCAACACCATAGCCACTGAGCAACCACGGTGGGTGAAGACCACATTCGTACAAGCAACAAAAATGTTACTGCAGTTGAACGTAATTAGTATAATTCGTGAGCTATCCACAAGTGAACGCCGAGTATATATCCACCGTTGAAACGTCGCTACACCGCGTCAAAAACGCTACTAGGGCTTTTTGCGTTAAGTTTTCCGTCCATAAATATCAGCATTTCAAGGTATTGAGCTCAGCGTATCAAACATGACACTTCGAGCTTTGTGGGGTGAAGCCCAAAAAGTTCACATGCGAACATCTTAAGCTGGGTGGTCTGTAGACTACTTAGTAAATCGAGATCTATAAGAAATCCAGTCTATAGAGGGTTCCAGCTAACTTTACCTAATTTGTCCAGTGAAAAGAAAGATTTAACAACATTGTGCTAGATACTATTCTGAGAGCTCTACGCTGTTCGGTTCGGTCGTCAGACTTGTAATGACGGAACACCGTCGGTGTTCTGTTCGGAAGAAACGAGATACAAGGATGATACATCAGTGAAGTAGACATTGACGTGGCAAGAAATTGGAAGACGGCTAGAAGACACGGTAACTATACTGCTGCGTTAGCTGATGTACATATGTCGGCAAAATTAACAGAATTCACTCAGACCCACAAGATGTACCCCTTGACTGTGGGCCGACACGGTTGGACTCCAGTCCTTCCAAAAATACCTACTCATCCGGGCTCACTCCAACTCAGTCTCGACAAGACCGAATTTCTATATCTATGGCTTGAAGGGATTTGGTAAATGTTGTGTCGTTAGTAATTTCAGCGACATATTTAGGTATCTTGTTTCACTCCTTAATGCCCGAACACTGTAAGGAATATTGAAGTGAGTCTGTGCGTGAAAATAGTGATTCTATACCTTATATGTATGATCAAAACGGGTTAATGTGCGATTGGCTGGTTAAATTAGAGCTGCCGAATATTGGGGGAGGGAGGGGGAGGTTGGGTTAGGTTTTATGGAAGATTGTTAGCCGAGACATCTGTCATCTACAATGCAACTACGGCACCGGGTTACGGTATAAAATTAATAACTTTCACACGTACACACAAATGAACACCTGAACTCTATGCACCTGCAAGGGGTTACCTGCAACCATGGGCCACCTATAAGAGTGTTGATCCGGTCCTTCCTCGGTTACCTGTACGCGTCTCAACGATGTCTCTGCGAGCTGTGCTCCCGGAATCGGTCGGTGTGTGTCTTTTGGCGGAGAGCGTCGAAGTCGATAAACGTTCCCGAGAGGCCCCCTCGCTCGCAGGGTCATTGTGCCCTGTTTTACTTACTGCGTTTGGTTCTCGCCGAGTGTGCGCCGAAGGCAGGAAACGGGGCCGCGACTACACACTCGTCGCTGCGGTCTGCGTCTAATCGCCGCCGGCACGCGCTCGAAGTGTCGAGCTCGTTTTCTCAATGGATTGTCGCGGTAAACTTCCTGCGCATATACACACACACGGGCCGAGCCGTCCCCGCCGCGGTTTGTGTGCGCTATGGTGTTGGGCTGCTGAGCACGAGGTCGCCGGATCGAATCCCGGCCGGGGCGGCCGCATTTCGATGGGGGCGAAATGCGAAAACACCCGCGGTGCTTACATTTAGGTGCACGTTAAAGATCCCCAGGGGGTCGGAATTACCGGAGTCCCCCACTACGGCGTGCCTCATAATCAGAAAGTAGTTTTGGCTCGAAAAACCCCATAATTTAATGAACTTTTTTAACGGTTTGCGTGCGCGGCCGCGTCCACCCTGCGCGAACCGAACAGCGCGCAGGTGCTCCAACTCCGACGCGGCCCATTCAATATACGGGCAAAAGGCAGAAACGCTTTTCTGAGATAACCCCTGGACCCACTTTAGTGAAATTTGTTGCATTTGAGACAGGAAAAATTCTAGTGACTGTTGAAAGCGGAATTGCGATTTAGGGTCTGAATTTCGTTGAAGAAACTTTTAAAAATTCCAAAGTTCGAAAAAAAAAAGTAAGAAGCACGAAGTTTACAAATTAATAGCTCTCCGTCAATAACAGATGTCGCGGTTCTGTAAACGGCATCCATTAGCTCATTCAAAGCGGACATATTCCATACATCAATGTATATTTTACGTGAATTTGTTACGTTGTGTACAAGGGTTCTGCAAAGGCTGTATTTACACTTTACAAAATTTTTGACATTCATGTGTAACATATAAATTTTGTCCGCTTTAGATGTACTGTTAGATGCATTTCACAGAATTGTGATATCGCTTTGGTTGCTGAGTTACGAAGTTGTAAACTTGATAGTATCGTTTTCTAAAAATTTGCGATCTTCGCCAATTTTTAGTAAAAAGTTGACGACCTAAATCAAGAATTCGAAACCAACAGTCACTAGATTTCAAGTTTTTCTTTTGAATGAAACAAACCTCGTCAACTTTGGTGCCGTGGTTGCCGAGAAAAACGAATTCTCCTTTTACATATATTTAGATAGGAGCACCTGAGCTAACGCTTCCTCTTAAGCCAAACCAGTGAGAGCGGGATTTTAGAACGCAGGAAAGTGACGAATGCAATCGCACTGTCGCTTTTCTGGTGAGCGAATGCACGCTGCTGTTTCCACTTCAGAGCGCGAGATTATAGTGGGCGCGCAGCAATCGTGCAATGAGTAGCGCATACCGAACGGCTGTCTCTCTTACGTAGCAACTCTTCGCCATAGCTGTATTGCAGGACTGCTTTTGTTCTCAGTTTAGAGTTGCATCAGAAAGAACAGACCCTTTTCATAAACGGAAAGGGAACACTTCAAAGACGCCTTAACATATTGTCTATCTGGCGTGCGCCATTGCTGCTATTGCGATTTTGTTCATGAAATATTCTCGTGGAGCGCACGAAACTGCTTGGCAAATAAAAACGTGCATTTAACACGTGGCCGCCGTTTAAGTGATGCGCATCGCCGCCATATTTTGGGCGCCCAGCTATGCGAGCGAGCCAATTCAGCGGTCTTGAAGAGTGTCTATACTATCTTTTCAGCGCCGTGCATATAATTTCGACGCGATGCGTGGCCGGCTGCAGAGAATCGCAGCTACTTCGTGAATATTTATTTTCAGCGAGGCATTTCCTCCTGCGTGCGACTTCCCGCGTTTTCCTCAACGTTCTGATCAGGCACGGCGCGCGTGGAATGCTTTGTTCGATTCACGGCGATAAGACTGCATCTCTCGAGATGAGAGGCTCATTGTTTCTGCGCTGGAACAGCGATTTCAGGATATTGCTGAAATAGTTGTCACTTTGTTGGCACACACAATAGAGTATGTCACCCGGCCGTGAAGTTTGTTAGAACACGAAATTGGCGGCCAAAAGTTGCACGCGTGTCTTTTCTCTCGTTTTCTGGCTGAGCTCTCTCTCTCTCTCTCTCTCTCTCTCTCTCTCACTGCTTTTTTTTTTTTTATTCGGCAAAGTTGTCCTTGCTACCGCGTTTTATTGGCGGGTTCTTTTTGAAGTGAGGGGTAATCGGCGCACAGGGAAAGGGAGAGATACAGGTATTCTAAGCGGGATAAGAAATAAGCCGACGCGAAAACATGTTTTGTGACGGCATAGTATGGCAGACCGATTTCAGTATACATTTCATCCTTGCATATGCGCACTGCAAGTGCTGATGCACAATAAGTGGCTGGAATCAGATGTTTGAGCTGTCGTCAACAAAGCAGGCTGGGTAGTTGAAGGGAGGGGGAGGCGTTAATGGTGGCATGTGTGTGATTGGTGAATTTCAATGAAAGGAAGCCAAATGTCTTTCGAAGAGTAAGATAAAGAAAAAAAGTTATTTTTTACGCGTGTTAAAAAGAAGCAGGTAGAAAAATAGGCTTTGTGTCGTGGTGTGCTATTGCGTTATGCTCAGTTATACACATTGCAAGCGCGTCTTGCAATTCATATCTTGGAAGGTGCTTGTTCTGCTGCTCTTAACACGACAGACAGCTGTATTCCTACACTAACTGCATTGTAAGCTTTTTGGGCGTTTCGTTTTAGCGGCGTTGAAGACAGCTCTGTTTTTGTATTGTGCGCGGTATGCTAAAGCTTATCGCTTGTAATGTCACACCGTCACCTGCTTATGTCAAATGCACATAGTCACTGTATACACTAACATATAGGGTGTCCCACCTAGCGTTATCCAAGCTGCTAAATGAAAATAAAGATTTACAACCTTCGTTGCAAGGTACCATTATAAGACCTACGGCGTTCGGTAGTCACACCTCTGACGACCGAACAGCATAGCTCTTATAATCGTATCGTGCAGTGTTTTTTCAATAATTTTTGCTTGAGACAGTTTGGCTAACGCTAGCTTGGACACACGGTATATATACCTAGTAGCAGCACCTTTCGTGGTCAACAAATATGGACAACACATCCAATATCCTGGGTGTTCTAGTTTTCGGTTAAACATCAACGCATCGCTGTCGGCCTCATTATGTGTATATATATATATATATATATATATATATATATATATATATATATATATATATATATATATATATATATATATATATATATATATATATATATATATATATATATACACACACACGAGAGAAAGGTAATTCTGGGTCTGGGTAAATATTCACAGTGAAGTAGACGCGCGTATGAAGCGGTTTATGGACGTTTCAGCCGGGGTCCGGCCTTCCGAAACGTAAGTATATGTATATATATATATATATATATATATATATATATATATATATATATAACAACGTCACAATATCGCAATCTCATTTGCTGCTCGAGCAGTACCGCACCTTCCATTCACCTTCCAGTAGCTGTTTTACTACAACAGTCACTATTTTGGATTGCAAAAAAAAAAAAATATATATTTTTGAAGAAGAGAATTACTTTTACTAAGTCAATTGAGTTACGCTGCTTACATCACATCATGCATGTTTAAACATTTGGGGAAAACCGTATATGCCATTCACGCTGTACAAATGAACAGCTCGGGTCCTTAAGCGTCAGTTAGGTTTTGAGTTGGTCGCTGACAGAAATGTCTCTATTTTTTTTTCTTCTTTTTTTTTTAGCCAGCATGATACCTCGATACCTCGTTCGAGGAGTTGCGGTCGGGAACTCGAATATACGGCATACTTTGCTGTTGAGTTAGAATTTGCAAATGGCAAAAGAAAGCTAACTATAGTGAACGCGAATCTGTACTCGGACAGAAACGGCTGTTTTCTTTAACGTTCTTTATTCAGACAAAATTTGTTCGAGAAGCAGAGTTGACAGTGCCTTTTATCCCCGTGTTCAACAAACTGCCGTCGACGTGAAGCTTTTCCTTGGTTTCATTATGATGATGATGATCTCTATTAGCATCCCCTTTCGACACGGGGCGGCGACAAACAGTCACCTGACCTGCTTGAGTCAATCAGTAAATACATTTGTAGCAGTATAGCATTTTGCCTATCTCTCTGATATTTTCCCCATTCATTAAAACCTCGATACATCCCTGTGCCTGTATATACCTTCTCTTCCCTGCTTTATTTTACACCAATACTCTAAACGTCTCTTACTTACCTGACCAGTTAATGCTTCTATCCGCTTTGAATCCCAGCGCTTCTGGAAGATGGACGTTCCTTACGGGTCGAGTCGAGCACAGCGCCACACATCGGCCGAGGTAGGCGTTACAGTTCAATAACGTTTCTCGGTAATTCGCGCGAGGAGGAGTTGCTTAAAAAAAAAAAAAAAGCACCTTCACCCCAAAGCATTCGATTCGACACCGAGAGTATTTGGTTGCAAAACGTTTGCCCTAGAATCGCTTGAGGAGGGGGGGGGGGGGGCGTCATTGGAGCGTAATAACCGCTCCAGTCGAGAGTCGGCGCCGTCAAGATGACCTGTGCTCCTTTTAGGTTTGCTGGGGTTCTAAGCTTATGGGAGCGTTAACTATTTACAGGCGAAGACAAGCAAGGGGACGATTCTAGTGTTGGTGAACAAGAGCAGGGAAGAGATTGGGACGATGTCGTCGCAGACGATGGTAATGTTACGAGATAAAGCATACAGATAGGTAGAATGCTAGATTACGATACGATAACCCTGGTACGCTGCTCACACAGGCTTGGTGATGTTTTGTCGCTATCCCGGTTCATAAAGAATCCCATGAACTATAATCATCATTGTCGTGCATAGCATGCAAAAATACGGCGGAGACTGCGACACATATCGCGTTAGAATATCAAAAGTGCGCATTTCAATGCGTAGATAAAATGCGGTGAGCCTTCATGATTGCATAGTGTTTAAAGACATGTAATGAGAAGGTAAACATTGCCGCGGAGAACATAAGCAAGAGACGTTTGGAAGATTGGTGGCGCATAAATGGAGAAGACTCGCAATGACGTTGAATAAAAATTGGTACGTGACTACGGTATAGTGTAATAATGCGCTTTTTAAAGACAACAAGTGGGATTAAAACGTGCATAATGACATTACAGTTGCATGAGAACCCAAATAATTTGCTTGAGAGTGGTGGTACATATAACCGTATATTCTCGGTTCAAAGGTGAATTCATTCATTCATCATTATCGTGTCGAGTCGAGTTGAGGTGGAGTGTCGAGTGGAGTCGACGTTTCAAGGCCTGTATTCTCAGAAGATGACTTTCGGGGAATACTTTCACTTTCGCGATATTTCACATGACTGGCGCAGGTTGCGTCAGCGTCTGCGGGCGGCAGCCTGCCAGGCACTGTGCCAATGCAGCCTGCTCGCTTGGCACTGTGCCAAGAATGCTTTCGATCCGGTGCATTTGACTCTGTAGTCATCGCGAAAGTGAAAGTGTCCCCCAAAACTGACCGTCCGAGAATACCGGCCCAGAATATGGTGGTTAATGCGCGTGATTTGTTTTCTCCTGTCTTTCGTTTTCGTTAGCAGCAGCCATAACCACCGCTGACAGCGTCCCGGTCACAGATGCGCATAAAAACGCGCACAAGCACGCACGTGGTGTACACATTCGCGTAGCAAGCAACAGTGCTCAGATGACACGATGTGCGCACGTCTTGACCAAGCGGTGTGTCTTCCGAGTATTTGGGCTCCTAATAGCTTTGTCTGCTAGCTGCAGGAGCCTGAACCGTTGTTCCCATCGTTGCGGTCACAGTGCACGCGCACTAACACACACATGTAGCAAGCGCTGTTCTCAGAATGCACGGCGTGGACGTGTCTTGGCCAGTTGTATGTCCTCACAGGATGGCGGCTCCGAAGTCCCGCTGCCTAGGACTTAGAAGCGGCACTTTTTCTTCCTGAATAATCAAGTTTCCCAGGCTTCCGAGGTGCAGGTTTCGGCGGACGTACCTGCGTGACGAACGTAAGGTAACAAGGTTGAACGGACGCAGAAGAGAATTATTAAGCTTAAACAGAGGCGTGCTTTGACAGCACGTATATTCTTGTCGACAGCAAGCTATTAATTTGTTTTGATTTGTAGGTTTTTATGAACTCCATAGTATATTGAGTTGAGTGTTGGTGTCATGACTAGTTAAAATGACATTCGTGTATTGCGCGTATAACTGTACGTGTTTTTATTGCACAGTTTACGTTAACTTTCTTTTACCTAATGCGAGTGATTATGGGACACTTCTCTTGTCAGTTTCTTAATGTGCCTTTTTTTATATAGGATTAGTATGTTTGAGTGGAATGCTTATGGCGAAATGTGTAGTTCTAATTTTTTAACTGTCTTGTTTTCTCATAGGTGGCTTTAATGGAGCCTACCATCCAATTTTTCTGCGGGGATTAAACAAACTAGCAACATAAGTTATTACACTAGATTATCACACTACACTCCCGTGATTGCTATGTGGGTCCATTCTGTATCACATTCTTTTGCGACAAAAAGCAATGTGCAGCAGACTGCCACAACCTTGCTCAAACACGACTCCTTTTGAACTAAGTAGCTCGCTTTCCAGCCTCTCCTTGTCTCTACGGCGCTACCTCCTTCTCATTCTGTCAGTGGAGAAAGTCCGACCGCCGACAACGAGAACGAAGAATAGAGTCAGAAAGCTATTTGCTTTAATATCTCGTAGTTCGCTGGTCAGCAGGACGCTCATCCAACCTAGAAACTTTCGAGCACAAGCCCACATTTGCATTTCTCTCCAGAAAGGAGCAAGAAACGACCGCTTGGCCAGAACTCTATTTCTCAACAGTTCCAGCGTTGACCAGTCGGTCGCAGCCAGCATTGAGAGCTATGCAGGCGATTTAGGGGTGGAATCTGCCATTCCAATACGATAGCTGTAGGAGTTTGTGCGCTAAGTGCAAGTGTGAAGAGACCATCAGTCACCTTCTGTGCCACTGTTCATGCTTCCATAATCAACGTCAGGCTCTCCAGTGTGCCTTGAATAAACTGGATGACAGGCCATTTACGGAAGCGAAGATCTTGGGAGCCTGGCCTCACAGTTCATTAGCGCAGAAAGCAGTTCGAGCGCTTTTTCACTACCTGAAGGCAACAGACTTCAGTGCCCGACTATAGACATCCTACACCTAAGCTCTCTCTCTCTCTCTCCTCATTCCCCTCCCCACGTGTAGGGTAGCAAACTGGACTCAGTCTGGTTAACCTCCCTGCCTTTCCTTCTCTCTCTCTCTCTCTTAGGGGTGGAAGGTTCTTTTTTTTTTGACAGGGAACAAGTGGCCACTTCGTTCTAAAGAGTAATTGAGGTAGAGTAATGGCTGAGGCAAAGTTATACGTTTAGTACAGAATTAAGGGTGGGCAAAATTAGGAGGTTAGGAGGGTGGACGTTGGGACATAGTAATGGGGTTAGAATAGCATTAGGGTTGGGGCAAAGTTAGGGCAGTTAGGTTCTGTGCGAAGTCAGGGGATTAGGACAGAGTTGGGGTCGGTGCAAAGTTAGGAGGTCATGACAGACAGGTTTTCAGGGCGAAGTTTGGCGCTAGAACAGATCTATAGTTTCAAGAAGTATCTTTTGGTAGGCTAGTTGGTTCAGGTTCAGATGCTTCTTCAGCTGATGCAATTGTAACCTGCCTTTATATTGGCTTCATGACGCTCCGAAAAATAATACACGTGGTTAAACTGCGCTTTTCCGTCTCGTGTCTCTCTATTTCCATTTTTTCTCGCACATTACGGTGTGTATTCGACGCAGTACGCAATAAAATTCAGATATATAGGGTTGCGCCAAAATTAAGACAGTCAGGGTTGCTGCGAAGTCGCGGGGTTAGGATGTGGGACACATTTAGGGTTGGGTCAATGTTCGGGATTATGGCAGAGTTATGGTTGTTGCAAACTAGTGGTTAGGACAGTCAGGTTTGGGACGAAAGTTTGGGGTTACTGTCAGTGTTGGGGAAAAGTTGGGGTCTTAGGAGGTCTTCGTGCGATTAGCATTCTTAGGATGGTTCACGCATATTCCCGTGTCTGCGTCTCTATTGCAAAATTGTCCTTGCGCTAGGAGGCGCGGATGAAGTGAAGGGTACCTGACACCCGAAGCGCGTCCTCTACCCCATTTCTTTGCCCGCGTGTTCTAGCGCAAAGAACATTTAGCAATGCACAACCAACTCACCCAAATTGCCACTTCGACTACGTCTCTAACCGTTTTCCCGCCCACTTGGGTCACTGGGTAGTCCACGGTCTAATGGATATAGAGTATTACTGGGCTGCTGTGCTGAGGGAACCGGCTTAGAAAACAATTGTCGGACCAACTTGGGTCACAGGGTGTGTGACACTTATAGCGTTCAGTACCTGTTTTGTGCAAACTATATGGCGCTAGGCACGCGCCTTAACTCCACATGCAGCTGTATAAATACCCATCGCGGACTAACAATAAACGGCTTTTGTGTGCGTTGCTAGGGCTAGCCGGGCAGGGCATGGCGGCGGATACAACACTGGGTACGTGCCGCTCCTCAATGAGCCTCTTTCACGCCAACTTGTCTCGCTGGGTATGTGGCTGTCAGCACGTGCCGCTCATCAATCGACGTCTTCGACGCTGACTTGGGTCACTGGCTATGCGCCGCTCTTCGATGACAAAAGAAAATTTATTTAAGGATAGGCAAAAGGAAAGTAAATGATAGATACGCTGGCAATATCTTCTCAACACGCGTATAGGGTCATACACGCGCGACGCGCAGATGTCGCGGCGGCGCCGCTAGATGGGGCAGTGTGCCCAGAGGGAAGCACGAGGGAGGATGCCCATCTGCGTACATGCATTATCCGTACATGACGCGTTTCTGCGGTGACGATACGGTGTGCCGCTACATTGATTCAGTTCTAATCACATGAGAACGTCGACATTCGTCTGAGATGGAGTCTGTCAGAACTTCATAGGATTGGGGCAATGTTCTTGGTTCGGACAGAGTTAAGGCTGAGCAAGGTTAGGAGGTTTCGACAGAGTCAATGTTGGGGAAGGGTTGCTATATACTGTTAGGGCTACGACAGAGTTAGTCAATTTGGTTTGGTTGCAGATTGTGTCTAATGTACGAATAAAAGAAAAGAAAGGATGCAAGAAAGCGTGATTTATTTATGCGGCGTTGACTAGAGCCTCTGTGTGCTCGCGGTTTTTGCATGACCCACGAGGGCTATTTCGCGGTTGCGATAAATGTGGACTGTGAACGAGTTCTTTTGCTCGAAACGAAGCACTGCAGCGCTGCATCGACTCACGCAATGTCAGAAATCGTCCTTTGGCCGGAAGACTGTGCATTCACAATGGCAAGGTTTAGAAGGCGTAAGCACGAAACGTCCTGTAAACATCCCACAGAGCACTATATATAGTGACTTAGAGAACAGAAGTCAAAGGAAAGAAGGGGGGAAGGGGCCTCCTGACAAAGATAGGCAGGCAAACAGGCCGGAGTGTCTCCGGAACCTAAGCTGCTGCTTAGATAAGCGTCCCAATACTTTTGGCAACTTCAAGTGTTTTTTTCTGATACGCAACAACTTGTTTCAAGCTTTCTTCGACTCCGTTGTATCCATGGCGGATTCCTGTCGCGACTATCGCAGTTTGAACTTTGACTACAGGGATTCCTGTAACACACGTATGAGTAGCATTATGAACGGCGTTCTGATGAGCTCGAGTTAGTAGATTCGATTCCCGGATGCCACAAAATGCAAAAATTTTGAGGACGCTTAAGCTTCGCCTTTAAGAGTGGAAAGCGATAGCATTTAAAGATCCCCGACTGCTTCTCACGCTTCCCGGCAACTACAGCGTCGTAATGTTTACCGGTAAGCGCTCGCGGCGAACGCTATGCACGAAGTATAGTTTCATACAATTTTTATTGTATGAAACTCTGTGGCACGAAGGCGGGCTTTCTGGTCGAAACGCGGCCTCTTGCATGGGCCGCGATGGATGGATGGATGGATGGATGGATGGATGGACGGACGGACGGACGGACGGACGGACGGACGGACGGACGGACGGACGTTATGAGCGTTCCCTTTGGAACGGGGCGGTGGGTTGCTCCACCAAGCTCTTGCTATTATATTATATTTCCTAATGTCCCAGCTAGGTTAAAGAAGGAAAAAAAAGAGAAACCAATATACCAACCAACCAACCCATAACCAATATTTCTGACCCCCTATTGTGGACTTTGTTTTTGTACGTCTCCGTTTTTGTCGTTTCCCTACTTCCACCAATCCTCCAATCGCCTCTTACTAATGTCTATTCCGGACGTGTTTACTTTTCCCCTTCTCTCGCTGAACCCAAGGGCTTCAAGGAGGCCAGTGGTGCCTAAATCGACCGCTGGGCATATGTCTTCACATTTTAATAAAATATGCGCCATCGTTTCCCTAGCTTTACCGCACAAGCAAATGCTTCTTCTTCGTTCTTATATCTCGCTTTATAGGTGCGTGTTCTAAGGCATCCTGATCTCGCTTCGGAAAGTGATGAGCTTCCCTTTGAGTTATCATAAATTGCTTCTTTCCTGATTTCGTTTTTTCCTCTTACGTAGTTACTCATGGCAGGTCTCTTTTCCATTGCCGCCACCTATCAAATTATTTCAGACTCCCTAACTTTCCGTTTGACGTTCTTTGTTGTTGTGTTGCTCACCCTACAGGCTGCATACTTGCTGGTAAGCTTCCTAGTGTTGGTATCTCAGCGCTGACTCCCGTTATTGCAATCGCACCGCTAGCACGAGTTGTTGCAAATGGGTCGCAAGCCCCAAGGGTAGCGTTGGCCTGGCGGCCTGGGGCACAACTGGAAGCATCCGAAGGTCCCGGCAAAGCATGAGTCGACTGGTAACAGAACAACTTGTTTATTCTAACATCGCAAAAGAGCGGGCGGTCAGGTCGACCGAAGTGGAGAGACGGGAGAGCACGTAACTCAACGGAAGAAATCGGAGCCTCTCTCTTGGCGTCCGGGGGCAGCTGCTCTTATACTCTCGGAGTTGAGGGCAAGAGGAAGGCCTCGTGACGAGACCACGTGACGGCGGGCACGGACAGGCTGAGAGACACGTTGAGACGAGTGTAGTGACGCATCCGCCAAGCCGGCGCCGGTCAGACCTCCTCGCTTCACACTTGGGGAGCTCCTCTCCCCGGCTGCCGCGCTTTGACATGCGTGGGCACACGCACACACGAAGACACGTGGCACTGAAACACGCCTGGACGCGCTTGGCGGGGAGGCTTTGCGGCAGCTCCGAACGGGCCAAAATGTCCGCCGCTTTGATTGAAGCCCCGGCGTCCGTTGCATCCGCGCCGGCTATACCGCGCGTCGTAGGCGAAACGTAACACTAGTTATTTTCCTCCACTTTGAATTAATATTTCTCCTGTACAAATACCTCACCACTCTCCCAGCCCAATTACTTTCTTCCATATTCCTCAGTCGTTCTTCATAATCAATTTTATTGTGAACTTCGCTCGCTTCAAAACTTGTCCAGCCCATGTCACCCTGCACAGCTTCATTTGTAGTCTTCCCGTGAACGCCCAACGCGAGGCGTTCCACTGCGAGCGCCAGCTGGAAGTGTTTCAAGGAAGCGGGCGCGCCGCTCCGTGGATTTACGCGCCGGCGTGCGCAAATAGCGGACGCCGTCTCCGGTCTGTGCATTGTAGAAACACTGGAAAAGGGGTTTGTTTGAGTTCTCGCTTAACAGAGTTATGTTTTCTCGTATATTCAAATTACAATCCGAGAGATGTCATGTGTGTAGGTTGTGTTTAAGTCGTAGTTTACGATTTTCTACGTATTTTAGGTTGAGAAATTCAATTATTTCAGTGAATTCCTTGCGTGACATGAACGTCCTGGGTATGTGTGGTTCGAAAAATCTTTTTGCCGCAACGACGTCCGACTCCGGACACCAACGCAGAATTTTCTGCGAGAAGGGCTCCTAACGCTGTCGCGTTAAAAGTGCTCGTGCACCGAGATTCGGGCGCACGGTAAAGAGCCCCGTGGGGTGAAAGCTAGTCCAGGGTTCCACTACGGCGTCCGTGAAGCTCACTGTGACGTCGTGGATCTCGACAGTGTCTACTCGAGTCTCTTAAATAGTTCATCCATGAAGAAGTTGCATTGTAACGTAACTAACAGACAGCCTAGCAAGTTTTGACATCTTTACCTGCGCCAGAGCGGCCCAAATGCGAGAAAATATAATAAAATCAGCGACGCCAGACTGACGTGCCGACGGTGAGGCTCCGGCGCGAGATTCTGAAGAAAAAAAAATAGAAGTTTTGTCTCCATTTGCTTCAGTAGTTTGCAATGTTTATTTTCTGACAAGTGAACGAAAATATAAATTAACAATGTGTGAGCTTTGGTGAGCTGGTTGTGAGTAACAAAATTGTAATATCGTGCTATGTGAACGGGATGGAAGCAAAGAAACAAATACTATACGAGGGCCGTGTTTGTTGTATTCGTTCTTGTGCCTCTGCCCTGTTTGTGCAGCGTGCCTTTGCGAGTTTTCTATAATTGGAAACACAATCATGAAACGATGCCTTACTAGACCAAACCGATTAGGCGGTACTCTTAATTGGCCTCTGTTGCAGAACTATGGTTTCCGAATAGTGCGCGCCACCACGATAAGGGTTATACTTAGCTATCTGAATATCTGACGCTCAACGTTTTGTCCGCAGAAAGGAACGTTGTCGATAACGTCACTGGTCATGACTCGCAAAACCACTAAGCAGGTTGCCCAGGAAAGGTTGCCCTACAGTCACGGGTCGATATGCATCGCAGACCTGCAGTTGCGCATATGTTTACAGTAGAGCATTAGTTAGGGTGATGCCAAGCTAACGCCACGTTGGAACACTACGCTGAATTCTCGTTGATGGCTCCGCAGCATTGCCAGTAAGTGCAGAATCTATCTGATACAAGCACAAGAAGGAGAACAGCGTGTTCTCGTTGCGCACCAGCCTACCATGGCCCACATCACTACCTAATCAGTGTCATTATTTTAGCGCCTATGTATTTTATGCCATTTACAGCGACAGGTTTTAGGCCCTTTTACAGCCATGTCGTCGCATCTACCATGAGGAATTCATTGTCCACGCCATTCACAATACATAGTTAACATTACCACTTGTCATGGCGCTTTTTGGCCATACCTGGCCCTTGCGCCATAAAGCACCACACATCAACATCGTAGCACACCTGCCATTTCAAGTGCCTTTCTGCGACCTGACTACGTGCGCATTTATGCGATCTCTGTTTGGCGGTATTGTTTACATTATTTTGGTTTATTGTGTACTTTACCTGTAGCAATGGTTAGAGCGCCCGACTTAAACCCTGATAAGCGCTGGTTCGATTCCCCACGCCACAGTGTAATTAGTGTTTTTCAATGCGAATCGTTCAATTCTGGGAACCGATGGACACGTTTAGAAAGAAAGAAAGGAATAGAACCCCAACAAAGGGGTCCTATACTCACACTAGCAGCAGGCAGAGCATCGTGCTGACGAATATGGAGAGCAGATAGATGAACTCGCTGACCATGGCTTTCGTGGCCGCGAACACTTCCCAGTAGGCCACGCTGGCTGCCAGGGGCGCCACGATACTGAGAACGGCCACGTTGGCGAACAGGGAGCCTGCACGCACGCGCGAGGGCTCAAGGACACAGTCCGTAGGGAGGGGGGACAGGCTTTTCGAGAACAGAGGAAATCGCGGGCAATTTATCAAAAAGAAAAAAAAAAACAATATTACAGACATGGCGGAAACTAACAAAACATTAGGGAGTTTTAAAAATAGGGCATCCGAAGTTAGAGGACGTTACCGTAATTGGAGATCGCAGGGACAGGCTTTCGTCCTGCAGTGGAGATGAATGGGCTGATGATGATAATGATGATGATGACCGGCCAAAACAGCGCAAGGAGAGTACAAAAGAAATAGGGAAGAAATAGAGAGCTTTAGAATACGGGCCCCACTATTTTGGGGCCCCAAAGAGCTTTGCGGGTGCTAGCGTTGGGGCACGGAGGAGTGAAGAGTTTAAGAATAGGGCTTTGCGTTTGCGGATAGCGTCTTGCGCTGACAGCGCCACTACGGCGTCTAAGAAAAGCTATTAGAAATAATTAAATAAAATATACCACTTTATGATAGGAATAGTAATTTTGACTTGCGTGTATTCGCGTTTAATTACAACTTAGAGGTTATTCTTCAAGCAGCAAAGAATTAGTTGCGCTTAGTTTTGAGCAACAAACCCAACTTTACGTGCCTTCACCAGCCAAGCTTAGCCGTGTTAGGCCTACGAGCCGTAAAATCCGCACTCGAATTCGGGATCAGCGGCGTCTAATGAATCAATCTTCATAACACACGCTAGTTGACAGAAAGCGATAACCGCAGTCACTTCTCCTAGCTTGCGAACTTCACGCGTTACCGCGAATCAAACCCAGTTTGGTGCTAGGTCAGAGCCGTCGCTTCGATGGGTGCCGCCATGTTTGTTGACGCAAAGCTTTTGGGACCGCTATTTGGGCTCCCGCTAAATCGGTGAAATAGCGTTTCCAACGCAAAACCCAAACGCAGTTCGCGTCTCGCGCATGCGCAGTGGCTTCGACGCTGTTTCTTTGGGGCCCCAAAACGTTTGGGGCCCATATTCTAAAACTCTCTAATAGCTGCCTTCAAATAGCAAAATTTCCGAATCGAATCGAATACTAATATTCGAGAAAAAAAAGTTATGTCGAATAGAATGTCGAATCTCTTCTCACTTCTAAACAAAGTGAACTATGAAGTTTTTTTTTTCTGAAGTCCGCATGATAATGAAATTATGTTTAATTGTTTATACCCCAGTCAGACGGGTGGCACTTCGGGCGAGTGCATTTCGCCTTTAGTGTCACTCGCAGGCTCACAGACGGGATGGTCTAGTGGCACTCGCTGTGGAGTGCACTCGCCAGCGACTTTGTTCGACGAACTTACTTTGCTGTGCCTTATCCTCGATAACAGTGCCTCAAGAATATATAAATAAATGCTCACAGCAGAGTCGGCACTAATTCTAAGATCACTGCTTCGTGAGTTCAGATGTTATGAGCGTCTTAGGACATCGGTGAAGCCCAAATAAGCGTGCTATGCTCATTTTCGGCGGAATACGCCATTTTGTGTCTTTGGATATGTTCCGAGCCTGTATTGACTAAAACAAATAGGTGTGTTAACTAGATTGCGATACCTACAAAAAAAATTAAATTATGGGGTTTTACGTGCCGAAACCACTATCCGATTATGAGGCATGCCGTAGTGAAAAACTCCGGACCACCTGGTGTTCTTTAACGTGCACCTAAATCTAAGTACACGGGTGTTTTCACATTTCGCCCCCATCGAAATGCGGCCGCCGTGGCCGGGATTCGATCCCGCGACCTCATGCGCAGCAGCCCAACACCATAGCCACTAAGAAACCACGGCAGGTGTTTTTTTATGATACCTACAGCTTCCTTCATCGGTGTGATGATGAAAAATAAGCATTATATTATGTTGTTATTATCAATATTTTTATTGCAAAAGTTCTTTTAAATAAGCATTTTTTCTAATAGAAGAGTAACCGTTTCTAAATCTCAAAATGCTAAGAATCATAGTCAAAGCTAAAACGGACGCCGACCAAAAACATAAAAAGAAAAGAAACCAAAACGTATCCGCTACCATACGGGCAGCCTTGTTCACAATGAAAGTAAACGAAAGGGAGGAGAGGATTATGTACGTGTGAATAGATGGCACAAACAGCGGGAATAAACGGAAGGAAGGCTGCCCTCATTGCGGTTCAGCGTGGTATCAGTGATTTGGATTAGTAATGACTCGAGATGCAAACGCGAGGTTAAATTACTTTCAGTGGCTAGCACATGAGCCCTACCCCAGTCAATATCATGCCCTTCTGTTAAGAACGCTGGGCAAGAGCGTTAGAAGAAACTTTTTTTTTTGTTTTTTGACATCATGACAGCGTTACTTGATGCGCCTTCGAAAATTGCCCGTCTCGCCGATGTACACAACGATTATACACAACGTCTGGGTACCTCTCTTTGGGAAGCTTTCTTCCGGAGGCGGTTACTATGAGCAATCCCGACCAGACGAGTTTTCGTCGAACTCTTGATCTTGCTAAAAATCATATCAAGCGCTCTGCGATTCTAAGTCGTCATTGTCATCAATCCCGAATGACGCTTCGCTCTGGCGTCTAGCAGCATGCCGCCGACGTGACACTCAGCGAGGCAAAGTGCACTCGCTCGAAGTGTTTGCCCGTCTGACTTGGGGTATTAAATTGTTTGATACATTGTCGCGAGGCGCGCCTGCTGCGTTGCAAAGGAAGGGCGAAGTCATCGACGACGACGAAGGCACGAGTATGATCGTGCAGTGGCACCGGAAAAAGTCCATGAACAGAAAAGAAGAACCTCCGGGGAGAGTCTCGTGGCACGACCGAGGAACGTGGGAGCGTGGCCATTGTGAGAGAGGAGAGAAGGAGGCAGCAGCCTGGTCGGACGATGGGTCCGGGCTCCTGCCTATGCCTGGTGCTCCCGAGCCTACGGCTCAACGTCTGAAGCTGGTGTACGTCTGCGGGGCGTCCACTGGAGCACAGGCCACAACCTCCATGCTCGTGGCCTACCTTCCTGACCTACGTTCATAACCTATCCTTCCACGTCTTCTGTCCGCCTGCCATCCATGGACGGCCCTAGTCGCAGGGGATACTCGCCTCTTGCATCATTACAGCCTTTGATGTGCTCCGATACTCCACCTCTAACCAGGATGACGTGTGAACTTTGATATATTGTTTACATAGTTTGGGGTCGAAACTATGACTATATTTGGTGTGTTTCTAGTTGCTCTGTGGTCACCGTGCAGTGTCCGGGAAGACTTACAAAGTATGTATACGACAAAGAGGGTACGCTTCATTGCTTTGTGCGAAGTTGGTTCCTACCTACAATTTACAGAACTTGCAGCGGTGAATCTAGCTGCACCGTGACATAAATGCATCTAATGGCGTTCGGGATTGGACTTCCAGTCAACCAACTAAGGAGATCGAAAAGGAGAAACAACTGCTTTCAGTCATTTCATGTGGTGCGCAATAACAGTTGCAGTAATGATACAAGGAAACGCGTCAGCAGACGCACGTGGTATTGTGCTAAGTGTTCGTTGAAAGAGAGAAGTGTGACGCTATAGCCCTGCACATTGCTTCAAAGGGATTAACACGGCAAGCTGGGCGAGTTGACGATTGAACATGTTCCTAGGGGTGGGCAGCGCAACCCGGACGAAAGACAAAAGGAAGTACACGATACGAGCGCTCGTATCGTCTACTTCCTTTTGTCTTTCGTCCCGGTTGCGCTGCCCACCCCTACGAACATGTTTAAAGGGATGTAGACATGGTGAGCTTGGTTAAGTAATCTGAAAGGAAAACGACAAATTTGCATATAGGCTGGCGTTCGCTATTGAATATATTGAAGTTATTGAGCAGCAGAAGTTATCTGGGTCTATACTGTGCTTGCTTCAGCGCCACTTCGCTCAAGAACTGGCATCTCTGCGTCTTCCCGAAATTGCGCGTTCCCTTTGCAACGTAACGTTGCACATTTGTTTGTAGCACGGGACGAGGAGCGTCTTCACCGCAGCACATTATTTGTCCCGTTCGCCAAGCGCAGTTGTATGACATACTCACCGAATTCCTCAGGTTGAATCAGCTTCGTCAGCAAAGCCAACACTGCGATGGCGATAAGGGGGGACAGCGAGCCGACGATAACAGCTGGAATAAAAGAAAGTGGTGTGTTGGATTCGTGCATCAGTACGAATCTGCATACGCAGACGGCGACCAGAGAATACGTCTCGATCGGCGTCAGATAAAGATCAAGAGCTGGCCGCATAAAACTGCGTCTGGAAGGACTTGCGGCATAGCAAGTGCAAGTCTTTTGCACAAGGTGCCGCTGACGGTTGTACGCGCACTTGCTATAAATCGCCGTTTATAAACGGCGAATATATGGTGCACGTGGTGACGAATTTGCGCAACCCATGGGCGAATACAGCGCGCGTTGGTGAAGCACTGTGCTGCAGCACTACTCCGGCGTACACTGCGGCACGGTTTGTCGCGCCATCTATCATACACTGGGTGAATAGTGGCTGTTTCCTCCGAGCTTTTGGGACATGCTTTTGCGTCTTTTTCCTCCTCTATTGCTTACTTCTTTCGTCACGTAACCAGACATATGACACACAAGAGGCTTCAGATAATTAAGGGGACACAAACCAGTGCAAACGTTAATGAAGTAAATTTTTGCGTATGTAGACATACATTACATTAAGATGGAAAACTGGGTGTGTTGGCTTAGCAAATTCTGAGCTGGAAGGCGCGTAGACGACGACACACATAGCATATGTGTACAGTGCTCACGGAATGAAATGGGACACGGAACATTTAGTAGAACCCTACATGTGTGCAAAGTACGCGAGAACACCATGTCATGTCGCTAGGAATTTGGTCACCAAAGGTGACCAGCACTCTGATGTAAGTGTACGCGCCGGAATTACGTCGATGTGACACGAACTGTAGCCGGTTGAAACGAAACTATGCGCATTACTTAGCCCTAAATTGACGCGTTTCATTCCGTGAGTACGTGTCTTATGTGTGTCATCGTCTACGTGCCTTTCACATCAGAATGGACACCTGACATACAAGAGACGTTAAAAAAGGCACCTGAACCAGTGAAAAGAGTAATAATGGCTTGCTACCGCAAGTAACATTTTGCGCTGGACATATGGCAAACAGTAGGCTTCAGGCAAGAGAATTCGACAACCAATTCGAAAACCAAGATAACTTGCTATGACGAGTAATTTTTTTTTTGTATTTAGATATGTGACACACAAGATGCTTCACGAACCATTGCGTAAACTAAGACTGTTTTTCCATCGCAAGTAAACGTTGCGCGATTAGCCGGCTAGACATGTGACACACAAGCGGCTTCAGACAAAAAGCCTCGCGAACTAGTGCAAACAGTAAGTATCGCGAGTAGAACACTTACCGATGCCGTGCATTCCGCCGGTGAGCGCGATCGCCTTGATGGCCGACGCGCCCATGAAGGAGACAGCGCCAGCGATGGCCAGTGACGAGTCCCGGAAGCCCAGGCTGTGCGCCAGCCACACGGCGAGCATCGTGATCATGGCCTCGCACACGAACTGCAGGCCCAGCATCAGCGACGCCTGGTGGGTCCAGCTGAAGCGCCGGAACAGATACTCGGCCCACACCTCCTGCTCACCTGCAGCGTCGACCGACGTTCGTATATCGCGTCGAAACAGAGGATAGCTGCGGAAGTCGGCAAGCTGAGAAATCGCACGTGCGAACGCGGTTGTAGCTTCTTCGAATACTGTACGTTCTTAATGAGGGCAGCATTCCGGGCAAGTTGGTAATCCGTTACTCAAGTGATATTGCGCAACAAAAAACGACACGGACGTAAGAGAAGACACACCAAGCGCTTGGTGCGTCTTCTTCTCTTACGTCCGTGTCGTTTTTTTGTTGCGCAATATCACTTGAGTAACTGTACGTTCAGGTTGACGTCGATCTTTTATTGCGATTATGGACACTCCAGGCGAATTTCCGCCGTTGTCGGCGTCGCCCTGAGGTTCCGTATAAAGTCCATGTGCGATAACATCGGTGCGCCGTACGCTGTAGGTGCGAGTGGAAACTTGCGAGGGTGACTCGAGAGGGATGGTTTAATAAACATAAGTGAAAGTGTCCGATGGAAGGATTCAAACAGGAGACCCCTAGCACAACAGCTCGTTTTTTGCTTAGTCAGTTTACGTTTATTTCAATTCGTGCTGCCACTATACAGCTACGAGTCTTACACTTCGTGTAACATTCTAGCATGTTGCTATCGCATTCATTGCTTTGCCCTTATGGTGAAACTGTGATACTTTCTTCATTATCGAAGAAGTCCCAGAGAAGTCAGACAGACCACAGACGCGATTAAGGTAGCTGGAAAGAGGCAAAGAATGTTTTCTATTAAAAGCCCTCTTTGCTTCGTGTTCTATAGCTTCGATCTAGCCTAGGCGGATGACAGCCTTTCCCTTTCATCTAGCTTCACCCACCTTGCACATTTCCGAACTGATCTGCTATATTTAGTGCCGCGCGTATCGAGTTGATTCACCCTCGCCCTGCGATCTGCAAGCCTCTTGTTTAGCTTAGATGGTATAGCGACCACCCTGGAAAGGCTTTGGTCACGGGTTCGAAACGTGGATCGAGACGAATTATTCAACTAGGAAGCCTTCTTTCTGAGAAACCCTTATTGATTTCGTTTGTAGCTTCGTGCTACTGTGAGGTATACTACAATGTTGCCCTTTCATTATGATGTTTATTGGCACCCCATTCGAAATAGGGCGAAATGGAACATATCGCCTATCTTTCCTTTAACCTTTCTCTCTCGGTTAAACCACCTCTTTATATTGTACAGTCATCTATGCCTGTTACAACTCCTGGTTCTATTAATCTCTTCCCTGCCCGTTTTCTACCTATACTCTAAATGTAGTTTGGTTAATATCGACTGCCTACCAATTATTGTTTGCATTCGATTTGAATTCCAGCCTTTATGGAAGATGGACGTTTCCTACGTACTGGTCTAGCTTGGCGAATACCTTTGCATTCCTGTAGTATGTGCTTAGTTGTACCAAATTTTTTGCTGCAGTAGACACATGCCTCATCCGAATATTTGCTCCAGTATGTTTTTTGTCTTTATAGGCAGCCAGCTCGGACCCCAAATAGCGAGGCACTGCCCTTTGTGCTATCGTACAAAATTTCCATAGTATTCCTTTTTTTGTTGTTTTCAGCCATGGCATCCAATTTATCGTTTGTGCTTCTCTAACCTTCTTTTTTGATGACTTCGAATTTTGCGACTCCAGTGCCTAATGTCGGAAGTTGCGGGATCAAGCGCGCTCTAGGGGAGAAGAGCGCGCATCTACTCCTTATCCAGGCCGTGGCTATACGGCGACCCGCGCGCAGCATCTTGGACGTTATATATGCTGCGGGTGCAAACACTATGGGCAAGCCGCGATGGCAGGGGGCTTCGTGCGCGCTGTCATGTTGTAATCTCGTAATCGCGTAATCTCAAGTTTCGAAAATGTGCCGGTGCTCTTCACACGCCAGTGTTGTCGCGAGTGTCGGTTGGTCATCGAGTGAGATATATTGATGTTTGCCTTTGCGTGTGCATGACATCATTATTGGTAATTTGTTAGTAAGCGAATATTTACGGCCATTTATGTGGCTGATGAAACTACGAACCTTACGTCGTGGAATATTTTGTCATCGCTATCGTGCCCTAGTTTCGCCTTTGGGGTGAAACTGCTACTTTTTTATTGTATACTCAAAGTGCTATATGTTTCATAGCTACATTCCACTTATCTTTTGCCTCAGATTACTTTGGTGGATGTTTGAACAGGTCTCCCCTTCGTTTATTTATACGCTCAGGTATTTACATTGCTTTACTTTGTGTGCGCGACTCGCTGTTGTATTAATACCGCGGCATTACTCGTGTCTTGATGGATTACTTGCTGATTAGGAAAATTAGTGCAACAAAAGGCAACGCACGCAGGAAGGGAAAACAAAATCTTTCTCTGTGTGTTTTCTTTTTGTTGGGCAAATTTTGCTCATCAGCAATACAAGACTAAGTAGCTCCACAAATAAATCTTGATCACTCGAGACATTAACAATCAGATTCCCGGCCCGAGTTCTCTTTGCTAAAGTTTAGGCATAGATATCTGTCGCTTCATTTCCACGCGTATCGCAGGTCACTGCAATCCCCCTGCATTGTTCGCTAGTAGGACTGCGTCGTCCGCATACATCAGCGCAGGTCTGTTGCACACGCTGCCCATTACCGAAGTAAGATAAATTAAAACCTCATTCACTGCTTTCAAGTCGTCTTTCTGCGCTTTTAACATAGAGCGTGGGCAACAATTGAGCTCAAGGCCATCCTTTCTTCAGTGTTGCGCATATATAGGGCCACAGCGTGTCGCAGAGGCGAGACACTCGGGCACGAAGCGGGAGGAAGTAGGCAGAGAAAACCGCCATTAGTTTAAATCGTTATATAGCACCAGAGATGAACTATTCTTATAACGATATGTGTCAACCTTCGCCGTATGGAAAAGCCAACTCACCGCAGTATACGAAACGTTCCAGCAGAAACACGGCGCAGAGTACGAGTATGAAGCCCCTGGCCTTGCTGGGCCTCCTGCGTGCCGCAAACATGGCGACGTCCTTGACCTGGCGCATGCTCACGAAGTTCCACAATGGGTTCCCGTGGTACCCGGGAATGACGCGCAGCGACTCGCGCACCACCATGGCCACGCCCACCAGGCACACCATGTCGAGCACAAGCTGCGCGCCCACCACGGACACGGCGATGCGTACGAACGAGTCGGAGGCGAGGAGCGGCTTCCAGAGCCTCTCGACGAACACAGATGCCGCGCTGCCCAAGTAGAGCGCGAATGTGAGCGTCCCGATGCGGAACGTGCGGCTCCTGTGGTCAGAGTTGTCGCTCACGTGACACAGGGCGCCGGCCGTGAACAGGTTGAGGCTCCCCAGGAGCCCTGCGGGTCGGAGTCCAAGGCCGAACAGTAAGGACGAAAGACATAAAGGGCGGCTGGTCAGTCGATTTATCAAATGAATGAATAAATGAATGAATGAATCAACCTTCTGGTTTCAAAGTAACGTAAGCTGATACCATTACATTGGTTTCAGACCAGTGGGCGGCCACATGGAAACGTGCGCGATACGTTTCGCTAATGTTCTGAGGAAGCAGACCGAGAGAGAAGGAAATATATGTGGTCATCATAACGAAGGCGCTCGTTGTAATATAAGAAAGTCACTCACCCGACACAATAGTCACTCCGTAGATGGCGTTGCGTCCGGGCATCCTGGCGAGCACGAAGACCAACGCGGACAGGTCCTTGATCAGGGCACCCGTCATGGCGAGTACGAAGTGCAGCTTCCGGCCGTGGGCGTCGCTCCAGCCGCCCACCATCAAGCAGACGAGCAGAGAGCAGGCCAGTTCGACGAGCGGAAGGCTGAAAACCAAGTCCCGCACGCGTGGGTGCTCCGTCCCGCCAGTGGCGTTCATCACCGCATCGACGCACTCGTCCAGCAGCTGCGCGGAGCCATTCGTCGAGCTCGTCGTCGACCACGTCGTCGAGTTGGCGACGACGTCTGGCCAGCTGGAGTCGCCGCGGTAGACGCACTCCGAGATCGTCAGCAGCAGCTTGTACACGCTAATCGACGTGTACTGCGCGAAGATGTAGATGAAGGCGAACGCCTCCATGGCGAAGTCGGAAGCCCCAAATTGGCGGCGGCGGCGGCTGTGTGACGACATCGTGAAATCCATTCCGTGCGTGGGAATTCCGCACATTAGGCTTAGGAGGAAGGCGTGGCGAAGTCTAGCTGCAGCCGCGCCGCGGCCCTGGCAGCTCCCGGTGACGCGAGCACCGTGGTGCGGCTTGCCCTGAAACAGACGGCGGCGTGAAATGCACAAAGTTACTGCCTTCCAGCGCGAGACAAAAACTTAGCAGAGGGGCGATGTAGTCTGTTCCATTCACAACTATTTTAGAGACGTCACACCTATCGACGCCAAGTACGAGCACATGGAAGTCTTAAAGAAACTACTAGTACAAAACACGCCTCGCCGGTTCTTTTTTTCTTTCTTCTTTTTCTTCAAAGTTAGCTGCCGACTCCATAGCCGCAGTATATACATATATGTTGTAACTGCAACGAAGAACGCCGCAAGGTAAAGAAGAGGAAGAGAAGGGCAAGCAGAAGATTAGAGTATATCAGTGGATATATATATATATATATATATATAATCGCTCTAGCTGTTATTCCCACGCTGGCATGTTTACACCTTTTCGTGCTTATCTTGTCTCCAAACAATATTCGTCACCTATCTTGCGTGCCATGATTTCTTTAACCCTATACGCGCCCCTTGTTTTCAGATAACGAATCGCGCATGCGCGTACCACACTGTCATATAATGTTCCTGACAGGGAAATGTAGCCAGCGGCTGTAGTGTTAAACAAAGGAAAGACAGGCAAGATAGATAGCGATTATTCTTTTAGGGACAATATTGTCCCTGCAAGATATGACAATTAAAGTTTGTACACTATCAATTTGAAAAACATGTTACCCCGTTCTGGGCTTATCTTTTCCCAAAGCAATAATCGTCATCTGTCTCGCTGCTTTCCTGTGAAGAGCGTTATGTCACGCCGATAACGTGCATGTCATTCGTGACCCGAAAATACCTGGTGCGCAGTGTTAAAGAAAGGAAAAGAACGCAGAATAGATGACGAACATTGTTTGGGGACAATGTATATATCCCCGTATAGGATGTACCCATAGAGTCACAACGGACTTAAGCGCTAGAGGAAGTCGGAGCGCTGTAGTTCGCCTCATGCGAATAAGACCTGCTAGATAAGTTGTGATAGTGTCGCCTCGTAATATTCTGGGTCGAATTCCGTTTTGCCACTCAGCTTTCGCCCTTTCTATCTCTTTAAATCCTTATTAACCCGTGCAGTGTAACAAACCTGACTTTTTTTTTTTCCTTTTCTGGTTGACCTCCGTACCTTTCTTCCTTTGATATTTTTTCTGCCCTCCCTCAGAATGTAGCGCCAGTAATTTTCGCAGGAAACTCTGGGCCTGAGGCTCGAAGTTCTCGAAAAAAATTTTTTTTCTTCGCACCCTATGTATGCCTGCAGGCATATAAATGGTGTAGTCCCAGTTATCGAGTGCTTCTGAACAATCACTCAAGTACTTCCTTGTGTCTTAGCTTCCTCTTCATTATCACTGTCCCGCTCCGTTATCTCTGGTATTAATGGAAGCACGAGCTATCCTCAGATAGCCGCGTCAATGTCGAGCGCACGAATACTCGAGCTACGCGTTGTATATGTATGCTGCGCTTTTGTCAGCCTCTAGAAAGAGACAGAGTAACAATCGTGTGTCCTCATTGCATATATGCGTGAATACACTGCGGTAGTTGTAAGAGCCTGCCCCTAATTTCGGCGGCTAGACATTTCTTGGTCTGATAAGAGGCTCCCCGTGACGCATGCAATGCAGCAACTGAAACTGAAGCAACTGAAGGCACCGCGGAAGGAGTGTTACGGCGGTTACGACCGGCCTGGCGCCAATGATAGCAATGATAGCAGTGCGTCCTGTGAAGCAGTTCACGCAATGATGCGCTGATAGAAGTGGAACTTGTAGTTTAAGAATGCTCTCGCAAGAGGCAGCGACTATGGAGCTGCCACAGTGCGAAGCCCCCTTCTGCAACTGCACGTCTGTACTGAAATATACGAGCCAGACGTGAGCTCTGATAAGAAGAGGTCGATAGGAAAGCAGACAAAGGCTCTCTTACCCTTTTTTTTTTGTTCCTCTATCCTTGTTGATGCTTGAAACAAAAGCGGCGCAATTGTTCACTTTCACTTCCACTCAGTGTTACAACGTGACGAAGTTATTGTTACAAAATTTCTGTAGGACAAGGCCGACCCATCACGGCCGACATTCCTGCTGGGAAAGAAATTACACGCGACGACAAGCCTGGATAGCGTCCGTCTGGAGCGCGCGTTCGCGCGACTGTGCGCACCAGCAGACGAACCGCACAGCTCTCGCCACACAGCCGTTCCACGCAGCTGCCCTTATCCCGAACGCACCGAGCCTAGCCTGACTGTGACCCCGACCCCTCCCTCCAGAGCCCAACCAACGTGTTCTGTGTTTACTTTTTGTCTTCTCGTCTGCGCTATTATCTACGATACCTCTGGACTTCTCGGCAAAAATCTGGTCGCGGAGCAGACGACGCTGAATTCCTACGGGAAATGCGGTCTGCTCTTTACTATCGTAACCGGCTCCGGCCAACTGGGCTGCGCGTGAAACAGTGACGTCAAGTCGCTATCTGCTCTCGCAGTGGGCGTATATTGACGACTAGTATATCCAAATATCTGAGTGCCACGTATACCACCGGGGTAGAAATGCTGGGGAACTCAAAATCGAATGTTCCGAGTTTTACAAAAGCTTCCCGAATCCCGACTTGACGTCGTCGGTACAAGTGTCTGCCCTCAACTCGGACCTCTCACTACAACAGAACTGCTTGTTGGCCTAGTTGGTGCTTGCTAAAAGACATATTTTTTGCCACAATTTAACACACACAAAAGGAAGACACATAAAGACAACAAGGGCGGCACTTCCAACTGGTTTAATTTGGGCTGTGACCCATGAATATATATACACATACAGGCATGCGCTGTACGCGTGCGCTGTAAACCAGTTGGAAGTGCCGCCCGTGTTCTCTTTGTGTGTCTTCCTTTTGCGTGTGTTAAATTGTGGCAAAAAACATGTCTTTTAGCTCTCGCTACAAGCGTGAGTGTGTCACGAGCATACTGAACAAGTTGCGGCTTGTAGTTGTACCCAACGAGTTCTCAACTTTCCTCTGACTGTTCTTCCTGTCCGTGTTAGCATGTTTCCAACGAAGAGAGAGAGAAATTTTAATGGATTCTGTCGTCGCTGGACACGTTTCTCAACGTTCGCTATAGTTGAACGTTTCCATGCAGAGACAGAGTCAAATGGCGCATGGAAGTCGCTTTGACGTAGCTTAAGGTCGACGCAGACTTAAGCCGGAAGCGTAACAAATTTCACATTCATTAAAAATGATCGCGGAATACATTTAGTGCAGGCAGGTAATAGCTGATAGGAAGAGAAAATCCGTGTGCCACGTGTATTTAAATGGGAAAACTTGAGTTTCCCTGGAGCCCAAAGCTATACTTCCTCTCAGAGCTAAAAGTTGGATAAACAAGTGTAAAGTGCCTCAGGCAGGCTGGCCGACATTTCAATAGGTGGACTTATCTTTGTCAAAGGCTGCCCTGTTACCCTTGTGTTGTTTTTAATGCGTTAGTAGAGTGACGTCGTGTGGTATCCCACAGTGTGTTTCCATCTGTCGGACCCCATCTTTACTATGGATTTCATCAAAGTGGTACAGTGCCACGAGCAATTTACGTGGTGGTGTTGGCAATGATGTTGTAACAGGTGGGTTTGGGCAGAATGCAGCAGCACACCTATCGGAATCCATGCTGATTGACCCGTCCGTGTAAATTTGTTTCGTTCTTGTGTGTTGCTTCCAAATGTTCCACTACCAATGACCGAGCCTCCTCAGATCGATTGTTTAGAGAGTTGCTGAGGAAGTGTGAGGTTGCACGTAATGTCTTCAAGAATATATACAGGGTGGGTCGGCTCGCCGTCTTCTCGTCATTTGCATCACGAAGGAGAGGACGTTTCTACTCCGGCGACAAATTTCATAAAATCATTCTGTATTGTATTATTACGTTTTAAGTGCCAAAACCACTTTCTGATTATGAGGCACGCCGTAGTGGAGGACTCCGGAAATTTCGACCACCTGGGGTTCTTTAACATGCACCTAAATCTAAGTACACAGCTGTTTTCGCATTTCGCTCCCATCGATAAAAAAAATCATTCTCTCTAATCTATCTCTTATGATTCTAACCTCAAATTCTCGAAGTTTGTCTCCTTATTTTGTACCGAACTACCCAGTTCCTGGCCAATCCCCGAGAGTAGGAATGTACGCGCCACTAACTGCAAGGCTCTACATATATACATTTACAACGACAAGAGTGCAGCTGCTGCTTTGTGTGTATTTCTGGTCTGCGCAAGACATGATTGCAGTCCAACATGGACTCTACTGGGTCCTGCATATACATTTCTGTACATATCTCCCCATCACGATATACTTCAGAGAGAAAGTTTAATGATACCTGGAGAAGTCACATCCCAGCTAGTGACCTGTATCGCCATCTTGATGTATCTCAAGAAGCTCGGCACGTTGCTTCACGTGCAATATATGACTAGCGATAGAAAAAAAAAAGCGAAATTCGTAGAAAAAGAAAGAAAGAAAGAAAGAAAAACAATGCGCGAAACACACTATATCATCGGTAGTTTAGGGTCTCATTGGGACATGTATTCTGTAGAAATGAATGCGATAGCTTAAGTAATGCGCAAACCCGAGACAGGACATGTGCCTCCACGCTCCACAGACGTTCCGCAAATCAAAGTTTAGGCGGGAGTTGTTTCAAAAGACTGCAATACGTAAAACTGAAACAGTAACACTCACCTTATTTTTCAGCGGGCCGCCGCTCCGTTGACATTTCCTTCAAACGACCACCGCTCGTGCGGGCAGCTTGACTCACATTGATGGTCCAGCGAGCTCTGCTCACAAGTATTGGGTGACTGGCACACCACCGCGACTTTTTCTGGGCGTCGTAGGTTTGAAAAGCTCGACAACGCATACCGCTTCGCCGGCGCGCCGGCAGACTTTGCGCGGGCGAACGCTATCGGCTCCTCTCTTCGAACATCTCGCTCACTATCGACACTATCATGCTGCGTGCTTGGGAAACCGAAGGGCCGGCTTCGTTTGGAGCTGCGCGTCGCCAGGACGGTCCTGCGTGTCGGTCACGGACCCACAAGGAGAGCTGTGCCCGCACTGAGTGAAGTATGTATGTTGACCGAGCACGAAAGGAAACGTTAATCTGTTTCATGGGCGGGGGGGCTTATACGAGTCGTGAGGGTGATGTCGCATTTTAACCTAGTCGGCTTATTTGTGACGAACGACATCGCGTGATTCGATCCCCGACCCCCTTACCCTATAGTAGGCCGTGTGAGCCTATCCCCATTATATAATAAAACCGTATCATCATCGTGCGGAACGTTTCAGCGACGACCTTAGTTATTCTCACTGGCGACCCTAGACTTTGGCATGCTGTCAACCCTCGCTGCTGGACCAGCAAATTAATCGAGGCTTGAGGTGCAGCGCGAGAGGAAAACGGGGAGAACCGGGACAGACACGGACATGCGCGTGCATGTCCCAGTCTTCCACGTGTTTTTTTTTTCTTTTTCTTTTTTTAGCGCTTCAACAACATTGATCACGAAAGACGAGACGACTATGCTACAAAGGCCGCATACGTGTGCCAACAGAAATTCAGTGCACGTGCGCACTTGCCCTGTCGGCGCCATGACGTCAGCATATGATGCGAGCAGGGAGAGAGAGGGACAGGGAGAGCGAGACGCAAAGAGTGTGCCCGTGTAATCATTATCATATTGTGATGTTTTTAGGTCATATCCTGCTTATTCATATCAATGATTGTGGCGGCTTGTCGCGCTTAAAAAAAAAGCACAAGAAGTGTTAAAATGCTCTTCGCGTCATATATTTTGCTCTGTCCGCTAAAGACTATATAGCACTGTATAGTCGCTGACCTCGGGTCTCGCACGGCTACCTGCTAGCCTATGTTGGTTAGCTCAGATGTCTTAGAGCGACCATCCGCCCTCTCCGGGAATACTGACGTCCTGGGTACGAGTGTCTGGGCGAGGATAAACCTTTTGTTCAAATGCGAAGCTTACTTTTTAAAAATTGGTGTGGGTTTCCTTTGTATCGTCGTGTTTACTCTTTCTGATGGATGAGAGTCCTTTTCTTTAAATACCGGCATCCTTTACGGCAGTGATGGCGTAGTCAAATTTGTTGTGAAGTTGGTGTCACGAGTTAGCTGATGTACTATGCATGTGTTGGCGCCGGCGTAAGAGCACTTATCGGTCGTGTTTGTGCGTTTCGGCGACTATGCCTCGGTATCGTCGATCATCAGTAAACTTTCGTGACGAGTGCAAAGCGTCATGTTTGTTGCCCGCCAACTTTCAAGAAACGTTCGGCATTTTATCGAAGAACTCGCGCCTCAGCGGACGCTCCCCTCCATCTTATCTGAGAGCATGGACAAAGAAGCACTGTATGAACTTTCTAACAGTCTTGGTGCCAATTGTCGACTTTCTGCCGAGTACTAGGTTACGGCTTGCGGGGTCGACTGCCGTTCGATGCGGCCACATTTAGTTGCACGTTAACGAAACCGTGGTGTAAATTATTCCAAAGCCCTCAACTACGGAGTCTTTCACAACCCCAGAGTTTCTGGAACGTTAAACCCAACGAATCAATGAGGATAGCAGCGTTGCGTGTTCTGTCGTGTGCCTTCTGTGTCCATGTCGTTCAGTTTACGCTACTACAAATTAGATGACCGACGAGTCAGCCTACGCTACGACAAATTAGATGACCCCCCCCCCCCCCCCCCCACTAGTAAATCAACTTTCAACTTTATTTCGTCATCAAGGGATGCTGGGACAGGCACAAGTTTCGGAGTTACCGCTTGACTAGGCGTTGCCTCACTATTTGGCACGAACAAGAAACTCGAATAAAAACACTTGAGTGACAAAAGAAAAATGCACACTTCGAACACGTAGTACTACTTGTCGACGTGCGCTAAGTACTATGCATCAGTACTCCTTCCATACAGAGCTAACTTATCTTCACATGGCCTCCGAGATCGGGCGGTGCGCCACGCGTGGCCCAGTCTTGGAGGCCATGGTCTTCAGAACACGTTCTGATGTTACATTCTACGTTTGTCTGTTAATGCTTACGGGGAATATCTCTTCGGCTCTGACACTGGGACCTCTCTCTCTTTTGCTCTCTGTGTGAATGAGAAATGAACTGAAACTGAAAATTGAATCGCTCCAAGCATCCGCCGCGCTGGATCACTGACTGTCTGATGCTGGACACGGAAGTTCGATTCCCGGCCTTCAGTGCGCAAGATTGGTCATTCATCTTAGTCCCGACTGCTGCCGAGCGGTGGCGCGCAAGTCTGAAGATCTGTTGCGGGATGCGTTCTTATTAACACACGCTACGATCCTCTTGGCGCTGTGAGCGTGGAGCCGAGTCAGGCGTAAACGTGGATTGCCTTCCAGCATTCGTCTTGTTCGACCACGCTGGACCTTTATTATCACGATCTGTTACGTCGATGTAATCATCAGCGTTGACCGTTAACAGGGACTGATATGAGATGGATCGTTAGAAGGTGTGGCTCCTGGCTCCTGAGGCAGTATTTTGTAACGATTCATTTCGTTGTTACGACGTATCATCGATCATTACGAAATACGGCCTCGAGCGTTATCTTGGAACGAAAAAGTTTGTTTGTTTTATTTACGCTAATAGTATTGTACAAATGCAACCGGGAGCAACGCCTAAGGACGTTTATTATTATTATTATTATTATTATTATTATTATTATTATTATTATTATTATTATTATTATTATTATTATTATTATTTCAGCTGTAGGCCAGCAGGCCCAAGCAAGAGTGGATGAATATAGACAGAACCAAGTACACGTATCACAACCCATACAATATAGTAACAGCAATATGCTCTCGCACCAAGCCACACAATAAAAAAGACAAAAGATGGTAGTAGACCGATTGCAGTAAATTAAAGAAAACGATAATGCCAGCAATAATAACACATAAAAAAGATGACATACTTCGGTTATGCGTCCCATCGCGTTGGCCCAGCGGAGGGGTTAGTTTTCTTTTTTCTTTTTTTCTGACGATCCATCTCATTGTTCTGATGGATCATTGATCGTTACAAAGATACGGCTCCTTGGGGTACTATTTTGTAACGATTGGCTCACTCTTCTTTTATTTACGATCAGAAACTGAGCACGATAATATAATATTAATCTTGAGGCTTGTGCAGCCCTAGAGAAAGAAGTGTGCATGATAAATGTTCTCTCTCTCTCTCTCTCTTAATTTTATTGAGATGAATAAATAAGCCGTTCTCGGTCGGTAACAATACGTGTCCCTGGCTACTTCCTTTCACATGAGTAACTTGGAACCATATCACACATCATCATAGAGGCAAAAATGGCATAAAAGGACGCGTTATTAATGTCACAAACATTAGATGCAGTACGATGTACAAAATGTCACAAGAGGTAAAAGTGCATTATAAAACAACACGTTGAAAATGTCACGAATACTACAGGTGCGATACAGGTACGCAAAATCTCGCGAGAGAGAAAAAAGGCGGCAGATCCCACGCCCTGTGGGAATCGATGTTATGCGAAGCAGTGTGCGGGGAGCCTACGAAGTTAACGAAACAACCATGAGAGGACCAACACGTAGGCGGCTGTTTCATGACCTACATATGACAGGCATGGCACGACCTACCATTTATATTTGGCATGCACTTCGTCATACTATGCCAATTGTGGTACATACCAAGTGAACGAAGCGACCATGAGAGCACCAAGACCTAGGCGGCTAGACAGACGGACGGACGGACGGACGGACGGACGGGACAGACAGACAGACAGACAGACAGACAGACAGACAGACAGACAGACAGACAGACAGACATAGATAGATAGATAGATAGATAGATAGATAGATAGATAGATAGATAGATAGATAGATAGATAGATAGATAGATAGATAGATAGATAGATAGATAGATAGATACTGTCAAAGTGGCAACAGAGGGTTCCTGGAATAAGGAGACCTCCCACCTAGAGTAGAACCGGCGCTTACTCCGACATACTGTTTCGTAAATGAACGTTTATTCCTCCTCCTCCTGCCTACAAATATGCGTCGCACTTATATCCCTGTATCACGTCGTTCTCACCAGGCAAAAATGCAGATACGCGCTTTTACGTACGCTTGTAAGTGGCAAATGGTAACGTACAAGGCGGCAGAGCAAGACCTGCGGGCGTTTCCGTGGCGTTCCGTCGCCCACCGGCCAGCGAGAAAGCTTTCACGTTGCGGCGGTGGGCGTCCGACCGACTCGCGGGCAGAATTCGATCCCCGCTCCGGGGGTGGAGCGACCGAGCCGAGCACAAGTCTCTCGGCGTCTCGACCGTCGTCCCTTCGACGACTGTCGGGGTTCTCTCGTACCACGCTCTGCCAGCTCCCGACATTCGGAGGCTCATTCATTCGAGATTGCACAGCGGGCCACTCGAAAGCTCGCGTCAGGGATACATCATCCGCACGTTCACTGCCATGCTGCCTGTACTCTTTTGCATCGCGCTGCTTTCCCTGTCAGGTAAGTGCGAGGTGATGCGGTTAGATGTTTTGTTAAACTCCCACACCCGTTTTCGTGCGGCCACGACGTGCGGCAGCGTGCTCGGTGTCGAATTTCAAAGAATGGCCGACGACGCAACCTGCGCAGGAGCGCCGAATGTTCGCTTTGAAACGTTATTATAAAATAAAAGGTATACCGTGAGTATACTCGAACAGACGACATCTTTTCGCGTTGTTTTTAGCCAGTCATCCATAATTTTTGTTTCTCACGTCGCGTTTTACTAGCTCAACGTTGGACGTCAACTAGGAATTTGTACGGCTGCAGCTGTGAAACCTAGCAGCTTGGTCCAGAAACGCAGGCTATACGCGAGAGCCTCGAAGCGTAGCCGTTAATACCTGGGCGTCGATGATGAACCATCCAGAAGACACGTCCGACGGTGCTTATGGAAGACGGTTTCATCGGAAGAACTCGCTTATGCAGCTTCGTTTTCTTTGACGTATGAGTCACTCAGACTCGCAAATATACATGTACGGAGGCCTTTTTTTTTTTTTATTCGTCTGAGATGCCTCGCGACATAATGTGGGAATTGAATTATGGAGGCCCATTTCGTGTAGATACTGCAACTGCGACTCGTAAAATGTATTGCCCACGAGCTATCGCCCATACTCGCCAGGTGGGCGAGTTTCTCAACTTCTCATCCCTAACTACATTTTCTATAGGACTGTCCTTGCCCCAAGGCATGTATAAAGTATAGAACAGGCATCCACCGCAGACGCAGCAGCGCGGCGCTTCGGACTCTGTGGACATACTTTTCAAGATTAATATTTGCCGGGCTTTCACGTCGTAAAGCTGCACTGTCGGCTATGAAACACGCCGTATATTATACGCGGGGGGCTTCGGAATAGCGCTGGTTACGTATGTGGCTTTTTAACGTGCACTAATATCCATTATCCCAGTGTAGGGGCGTTTTAGCGTGTTGCCGCGGTCAGAATGCAGCCTCCGTGACCGGAAGCCGAACCCGTGTCTTCTTGCTCAGCAGTGGAACACCGCATATGCTGGCAATGAATAACCGCAGACGGTTCTTCACACGTTGTTTAGTCAACATCGATTTTTTCCTTTGTTGTTCCTACAATGCATTCCTTCCATGTGCACCATGTAGTTTGTTGCCTGTTGAATACTTCCGGACTTTCCCTCACTCTTCCCCCCCCCCATATATCTACAGGGCCGTCATTGTCGATGTACACATGTGACATAGTTTATGTAGCATCGTCAGAAGTCTGTCTGTCTGTCTGTCTGTCTGTCTGTCTGTCCGTCCGTCCGTCCGTCCGTCCTTGCGTCCGTTTGTAATTCAGACCTTATTGAGATGTCACACACTTTCGTCATTGCAAAAACACCAACGGAACCTAAACGATACTCCAACTCCTAAGTCTTTTGCAGCGCGGCCGAAGGTACGAAGCGTACACAGGCAATATCATTGCGCAGTGAAATATAGTTCGGTGCGTAACTGTCTGATTAAGTGACACGATTAGAAAGTTCTGTTTTTGCTTGCTACATGATTCGTTACAGTTATACGTTACACGTTAGGACTTTGCGCATGCACGTAGTGGCGATTTCAGCAGCCGCAGAGCAGACGACGCTGCGCGCATAAGCACACCTCGAGAGGCATTCGGCCTTCCTATTGGCTAAGGAGCCGTCTAGCTTCAGCAGTGCTGTAAACAACTTGTGAGATAGCATAACGCAGCGTTTCCTTTCGGTCGATTCTATTCCTTTCTTCCCATCCGCTACTCATGACTAGCATATCTTGGTGACAACGTACGCGGAGTGCCATTCGGACCATTGACGAAGCGCGGAAAGTAAACGAATTGGAATAGAACCGTTACGCCAACTCGGTCGTGTTCGCGGGCACATTCACGTAACGTTCAGACGCAGACGAAAAGCTATGTACAAGTATATTTACAAGAAAATACGCTGCGCTTGGCCAAGAGGCAACAGCCCGCGCTATCTTCTAATCGTCGTCGTCGTTTTCACACTGCTCGCCTTTTCGTGATCGCACATATTGTTCCGCAGCAATATGACAACGACGTTTATTTTTCGCATCAGTACAGTGTAACGATACGAAGGGGCGTGCGGAAAAAGCTGTAATTTTGACAGCTTGACAAAGCCGCAGGCCCCCCGCATTGGCGATTAGAGCGACAACAAACAATCAGTTTATAACTTTTGAAAAATTATACAGCAAAAGACGCAAATAACAAAACAAAGTATATAAAGTGTGTATAAAAATATGTAAACAAACAATATAAAATGGTGAATGCAGTTTGCGGCGAGGGTGCCGTGAAGCGCTGGCTGCCGGATACCCGCTGGGAGACTGGCCGCAACTGGCAGGCTGGGAAGCCGCCCTGTGCCGGACAGAGGGCCTCGTTGGGACACGCCCAGGGACTGGCCATCTACGTCGGATCGGCGGTGCAGCTCGGGGCGCTGGTCAGTGCGCGCGCTCATAACCGCAGAAGTTTGTCAAACTGTGTGTGGTTTAACGTCCCGAAACAGCATTTGTGAGGGATGCCTTAGTGGAGGGCTCTGGACTAATTTTGACTAGCTGGGGTTCTTTTACCTACACCCAAAGCACGGTACCCGAGCGTTTTCGCATTCCGTTCCCATAGAAATGCTGCCGTTGTGGCCGGGTGTCGCATCCGCGGCCTCATGCTCATCAGCGGACGTCATAGCCGCTAGCCACCGTGGCGGGTTACGTGTAACCATTAATGCAAACGAAAAGAAGTACGTTGAAATCGGGTCCGGTGCGGTAACACCTTTTCTTTTCTCAGTGCCACTCTCAAGCGACGACAACATGGACGTTAACGTAATGCCAGCGCGTCACTCCTTTCTTTTACTCTTTTTTTACTTGCGATGGCGAGTTATAGTATGTAGTGTTCTCAATGGTTCGTTTATCATTTTGTCTGAAGCCTGTTGCGTGTCATATGTGCCTCTGAGATGTGCAATTAGTTGGCGTTTTATTTGCGACAGCAAATTATATAAAAGTTTGAACTGGTTCGTGTCATCTTGTCTGAAGTCCACATGTGTGTCGTTTTTATCACGCAAAACAAAACAAAGCGGAGAAAACTTAAGGGCAGCACTCAAAAGCTCGACGCGTCTCTAGAGTGTTCGTTTGTTTGTTTTCTTTTCTCAAGCGCCAGTGTATTAACTTTGCTATAGAGGACGAGGGTCATATACCAGGCTACAGGGCGTGCAGCCTTTAAAAAGTTATTTGTCTGTAGGCTGACGTATTCTACTTTTTATGGATTTTGAGCAAAACGAGAACCAGGTGAAAGCAGGAGCCAACGTTTCGACAAGGGGACTTGTCTTCTTCAAGGCTTGTCGAAACGTTGGCTCCTGCTTTCACCTTGTTCTCGTTTTGCTCATCGTCTTGAATTTCCATCTCCCGCCTTCCCCGTGTTTTTATGGATATTGTCACCTGTGTGTCTTACATTTTGCTGATGATTGCTTTCGCCGAGTTATCGTCGTTATCGATTTTTTGTTTCAGTGCGTGACACGCTTGTGGTATCAGATTACGTCACCTGTTTTTTATAATGAGTGCTGTAGCTAAAGGTATGGACTCCGTCTAATTAAATCTTCAGCCGTCCATGGCTTTAGTTCCGCGTATTGCAACATGTTCCATGGGGCAAATAATTGTCAGTTAGAAAGCTTTATGAATTGTCTAACTACACGCGATACCATATAGCGCGCAGGTGAGGTTCCACCTTTTCGGGTAATAACCGAGCTTATCCAGCACAGTTGAGATTTCTCTCTCTCTCTCTCTCTCTCTCTCTATATATATATATATATATATATATATATATATATATATATATATATATATATGTCTCTTAAAACAGATCGCGCCTATACGTCACCAAGCGTTGCCGTATCATGCAATGCAGGTATTCCCGAAGACGGGGCAACTGGTGCTTGACGAAGGCGCCGCGCTCAGCTTCGAGAGCGTCGAGACGGACGGAGACTGCGTGGGTAAGTGCGGGGGCGTAGCTGGTGTGTGCATTCGCATAAAGTTGTACTCCCTTTAATTATGTAACCTATGTTTGTTAGTTGGAACATTCATTTGTTCATTAAGAATATTTTTTTTGCCTTTTCGTTCCGAGGACTTAATTTTATTTTATGTTCACCCATTTGTGACCCTTAATTCTGACTTTTTTATATAGTTGTATGCCAACCGGGCATGCTCACAACTGAGAGCAGGAGTATCGAAAATAAATGACCTACACGTGTAAAACGCAGTCTTACACGTTAAAACGCTCAAATATGACAATTGTTTTGCTGAAAAATAACATCTTTGTACCACTGTAATGAAATGTCGAAGAAAAATTATTCAAAATGAAGCCTGTACGCGAGAGATCACGTGACGACGAGCACACACTAGCAGCCGACAATCGCTGCTTATATGCACTCTGCTCGACGTCATAGTTCGACGTCATTGTAGATGACCCGCCCTTTTGGAGGAGGATCAGGGCTTACATACACGTGCCGCACACACACACAGGTGTAGTGGTCCGGAGCCGACGTCAGAGGGGCTTCGTAGAACTCTGAGCCGGGTAGCACATTGTCTTGCGTCTTGGTCGGCGCGTGGGAAGGAGCCTTCGTCGGCTTTCCTGCGGCAACTCCCTCACCCGTAGCAGATCAGGTCCGCGTTGTTGTGTTGCGCACAAAGCCTGCTTCGTCGAACGCATCCTAGCTGAAGCGACGGAGAGTGGAGGATGCGCGCATTGTTCCCGACACAAAGTCGACTTAGTCACGCCGTGGCTAGAGGTTGGCGGCGGCGTTCCAAGATGAGGTTGCCACCGCTGGCGTAAATGGCTGGCAAACTTGCACTGCAGCTGGCCGTTCTTAACAATGTCCAGCGCTCGTCCAGTCTACTCGTTTCCTTCTGTGTAGATGTTTTTCATATCCGCGCTGCAAACATGAATGCGCGATCCAGCAACCAACTAGCCCGCCTCACCGCTTTAACTGCTTTACGCTGCGCTCGTCAATTTCAACTTGTGTGTCTGGATTACGAATAAATTTAGTTCTTTTTCGGCGGGCCTGTGGTCGCTGTGCTCTTTTCGCACGCCTCGCCGCCCTGCCATAGGAGAGGCCCAGTTCACGGCCCAAGAGCGCGTGCACTGGTACAACCCGGATCACTGGGCGCTGCGCCAGTCGTCGCAGCTGCTGCCCGAGGCCGTCGAGAACCGGCCGGACACGGCGCCCAGGCCGCCCGCGGTGCCGGACTCCGAGCTCGTGCCCTGCCCCAGCGACTTCGTGATCTTCGAGGACGAGCGATTCCGCGTCGACATGGACGGCCTCAGGCCCAAGGTGCGCGAGGTCCAGATTGGCGACCGGGTGAGCACCTCGACGCAAATTTTTACGACCCTTTTGGCGCACTGGGTTTCCCTTGGCCCTGTACCGATTTACTTGTTTTTTTTTTCCCGGCTCGATGATGACAATGACGGCTTGCGGGGCTGTGCCACCAGTACATATTGATGTTTGTAACACGCGAACTATGAAGGTGAACGCCTTAAACTTAGACGCGAACTTCATGTTGGGGTACCTTTGGCAAAATTTTAGCAAATGCCCTGCATCACTAAAATTACTGTTTTACAAAACAGTCGTACGTTCCATGTTGGAAGACGCTGCTGCCATTCGGCACCTTAGCAATGCTATGCTCGTTAACTTCGTTGAAATGGTTCAAAGTAATTCCACGCGCTTCATTCTTTCCAGCTACGATCGTACGTAAAGTACAATTAACATCCATGAAAAGCAGCTTGTGTGTAACCTTGCTATCGCTGCACATAAAGGTTTTTAGCTTATGCCTTTTTCAGAAAGTGCATCGTCACCGCATCATTCGCAGTGAGCTTATCCTAACACCTACTTATCAGTCATCTCGAGTTGATCACCATCATATAATAAGCGACATTTTTTGTCGCACGAGCAGGTTTTTATACTCATTTATTCCACATACAACCAGTGATTGGAACCACCTTCCGCTGATACCGTGTCAGTAGAAGAGTGCACTTTTCTTCAAAACCTTGTGTGCACCTTTTGAATCGCGACAATACCACATAACTTCAAGTCTTGTTCAGCCGTATCTTGACTAGACAATGATATTTTTCTCTATCTCTTTTGGCAATATTGTTGTTTTGGTAAACATGTTGAGCGCAAATGTCGCTAGTATTATCAGGGTGTCTATACCCACGGGGACAACTGGGAATTCGCAGGGAATTTGAATAGTCTGGGAATGCCCATGAAAAACTCAAAGAATTTGTGCTTCTATCAGGGAAAATTAGCTGTAATTTTATTGAAAGTGAACGAAAGTCGCGCTAATGCTGGCTCCAGTAACAGAGGACTCGCAAGAAATTGTATTTGGCGCCGTGTCGTCGGCTCGAGGAGTTTCCAGATTTTTTCTGGCATGCCCGATAATTCGCACGGCTTCGCGGCACCATCACGTACCCCATAGTCAGTGTATAAGAACGTCTGAAATTTGAAATGCAAGGATACTTCGCCGACCGATATTTCGTACTTTTTGCCGTGACTACAGGTCCGAAACAGCATTAATCAAAGCCACTACCGCCGCCATTTTGGTTATCTCGCCGCCTCGAACCGGCACGCAGATCCGCTGGTAGCCGTAGCCACCACCGTGGCAACGCCAGGCCTAGCTGCTTCCACGTTAGCTATTAAACTTCTTGTCGTGCGGTGCCGTGTTTTTCTTTGAAAGAATTTGCCGCTATCAACAATGGCACCGACACCGCCGTTTTAATCCTCCAGGTTGGCTTCGAAGCTCGAAAAACACGACGTGTTGCATAAGGCCGGTTCTCGAAAGTGAGCTTCGCCTCAATACAGAAATGTTCGGCGGTGAAGCTTAACTACCGTGGGAAGGGGCAATTGTCACGGGACACTGTATGTATATCTTAATTATGCATGCGTGCATCCCCGTCTTCTGTCGCACTATGAGCACCGATATGGCTAATAAGTTTACTGGCAGGCCTCCAGAGCTTTTTCGGACGTGCCTGTGGTGATTTAAGCCCGGCCGCTCACCAGGTCTAACCATATTGACACGTGTATTTCATCTTTATCGGGCGACCACGTCTCACCGCCTAACAAATGTTATCGCACCGCGCAGGACGCGCCTGCATGTATAGGAAGTTTCTGGAATGTTATCGATGGTTCCATCCGCTGTCTGACCGAACCTTGTGTAATGTGATTGCATGTATGCGCAACGCGAATAATGTAGAACTTTGTGGAAGACACGCGGGTCTCAGCGATTACTCTGGAACATTCGACGACTGATGTATAAAACCTGACGCGCTTGACCCGCTGATCAGATTTTCGCCGATCGCCGACTGTGTTCACCGCTGTCGCCGTTCTTTGAGTATAGCGTGTTTTTTTTTTATTTATTTTTTTTTTGAGGGCACAAGCTCGCCCAATAAGATGCTAGTTTCGTCGTTCCCAGTATTGCTGCTTTCCTCACCGTCACTACTACGTGACAATATTGAGCTGACAATTAAGCGCAGAGCATACAATGCGGGCCAACGATCGTGCTTGCAAAGAATTACATCGCTACGCGCCGCGGAAAAGTCTGAAATTTCAACCCGAACGCCGTTTTTCCTTCTCGCGGTCGCTGCGCTCCAAGCCGGACGGTGACGTACTCGCGTCCTTGCGCCTACGTACTCGGGTCGGCAGTGTGATGTCGCTCGTGGTGACATGTGAATTCGTGATTTAATTATCCAAGGCAACATCTGTTATTTGTTTGATATGTTGCTTGAATTGACGAATTGAAGTTTGGAGAAATAATAAAGCATACAAACGGAATGTCTGCGTGTTTTTTTGTTTTACTTCGCACTTAAGCAGGAGAGATGTACTTCCGCTTCGTCTGCTTGTTTCCACGGTCGTGCAGTCACGTGTGCAGGTAGCGAACCGTGTTGCAGCGCGTGATCGTGCTCTGCGATCCGCTTGTTCTGCCTCAGTATTCGTGTAGCACTGAATTATACCGCTAGTCATGTGTCCTTGTGCACAGTGCGCAAAATCGTGCGCTGCGCGAACGAGAAAAAAAGTCCCTTTAGAAACAACAGCTCGCGCGGGATGCTGTTAGCGGAAGTGCGTAGCGCCGAAAAGAAAGCAAGGAGAAAAAAAAAAATCAAGGCGGGGCCTGTGACGAACGTATGCGTCACACGATCCTCCAGGTCCGGTATGGGAGAACGCAGGGAAGGAATTTCGCTTGCGGAAGCTAGATGGGGCGAGTGGAGAGAGCGTCTCGCTTGGCAGTGGAGCCAACACCACCTAGACTAGGTGGAGCCCGCCTGATGAAATCATGGGTTCGCGGCACTGAAATATTTCTATCTCGGCTATTAATGAGCCGATTTAAAAAAAAATTTTGCGGCAGTACGCTCCCTAGTGGACATGTAACAACTTGCAGCGTATGTCCAAAATTTGCAATGGGGCCTGGTGAGGGGCCCTTGAAGGGCAGTTAGACATGCGTTCATTTTTTTGGACTGCCCGATTTTTTGGACGTTTTCGCGGCGCTTAGGTAGCCCAAAAAATCGGTCGTTGACTGTACTACTGACCAAGAGGGTGCTTCAAATGGTCCGTGGGGCGAACGCGTGGTGTAACGAGGACGAGAGCAGAAAGGAGCCTTGCATTGAGGAATCAACGAGAAAGGAAGGGTGCCATTGCCTCTTTGAAAAAGCTTGAACTCAAAAAAACAAAGTGTTGGCTGACGCCGAGATGCAGGTGTCCCTCATCCTAACCAAAATAAATTTTAAAGCAGTGCAACCCAACACTGAGGTGTTGTGTACCGGCTGAGAGTATGTCTGGATAGTTGAGATTGACTTTCCAGCTGCTGAGAGAGAATCTTAGTTGTGACAAAGTTCAGGCCTCATACCAGTGAGCTCGCTTTCAGTTGATAGAAATAGCTCATATTGGAAAATATTTGCTTCTGTGTGCGTCTCCTTTTCATTGGTATTTGAAAATGTTCGACTTGATTTGGAATTGGGTTTGCCATTATTTTCAAATATATTTTATTCGTTGTGCATTTTACTAACACCTTGCTTCTGTATTCTTTTCGAATAAAATAAACATTACACTTTACTGCTTGAACTGGATTAAATCATTTTTTGTTTCAAGATGCTTACAGAAAGTGACAGCATCGGGCAACATAGTGTCACCCTGTCTTGACATATAACAAAACTCCGTCTCATTCAGAAAGCTTTGCAAAGGAACTCAGGGAAAACCTGGAAAGCTCGGGGAATTTGAAGATGTCAACTTGGTAGGCACGCTGATTATGTGTAAATTTATTATAAGTAATCTCATTATTGTTGTACGCATGTACCCCGTCTCCCTCTACAATGCCTAGGCACTTCATGGTACGTGATATAAATAAATAAAGTGTATACAGCCTTCTCTTTAGTATGTGTACTGCATATCGATCATCTCGCCTATTCCCCCATCCACTTCTGCTGGGCGCCGTTCAGGAATCAGTGGCCTAGCTAAATTACAATGTTGCCAGCAGGAACTTGCTTTTCTCCATTTCATAATAAAATGCTTACTACTGTTGCGTACTACTATACTACTACTAGTCCTTCCTACTATTATTACTAATATAAGCTATTACTACTAATATATACTGTTGCTGCTACTGGTACTGTCTATATCTACTGCTGCTGCTGGCTCTATACGACGGCCGGTACTACTACTACTATCTACTTTTATGCTAATCCTACTACTATATAATGTTGCTGCTGCTGACTACTACTACTACTAGGAGTGCTGCTGCTGGCTCTACAACTGCCGGTACTTATACTAGTAGTGATGCTGCTGGCTCTACCACTGCCAGTACTACTACTACTAGTAGTAGTAGTAGTAGTAGTAGTAGTAGTAGTAGTAGTAGTAAACGGGAACTCAATTGAAACTGCTATTCAATATGGATCACTTTCGGGAATATGACTTTGGATGCGCATTACGAGATTGGCTAAGTCATTGACTGGATGCACAGTCGCTCTAATGAGGTGTTGTGCTGGGATTGACGTCACGCAATAAAGAAAGCATTCCCGATGAGAAACGTCATCTACTGAGAGTGCGATCAAGGGGTCTGCTGAGTGTGAACAGTAAAAACCTTATAGGGCACTCCACTGCATGTTCTCTCTCTCTTCCTATGTCTGTTCTATTTCACTTCCTATAGCAAGTTAGTGTATACACTAGTTCATGAAGCCTTGTGCGAAGCCTGTTGTGTGTTATATGTGCCTCCGAGATGTCTAGAGAAAGAGGAAGTTATCTACATAAATGCAGAAAGCTTGACCAGAGCTTGCTCTTGCCTGCTGAATGCTGCACTGGGAAAAAGGGGGACGGTGAACAAAGTGATGACGATGATGATTGTTCATACCTCCTTTGTGTTTCCATTTCAAAACGTGCAGATATATGGAGGCCCTGAGATGAACTCACTACTCAGCGGCGACGAAGGAAAAGCGATGTTCAGTGGCGTTCTGACTAGCGGCTCACCGGACTGCGAAGACCCTCAGGGCTGCTCGTGCGGCAACGACCAGCCCGAGGTGAGGTCTCCATTGCAATACACACACCGTGACTGGGATTCGAACCCACAAGCTTGTATGCTCAGCAGCAGAACGTCACTGAGCCTGCGGCAGGTGCAAATTCGTGTCACGGCAGCACTGGATTCGGCATGCGCATTTTCTTGCCCCCCCCCCCCCCCCCCCCCCTTTTTTTTTATTTACGTGCAGTTCTTTCTCAAACGCATTTCAGTTTCAATGCCTGGCCCCCTCGTGACTTTCTGTCATATACAGTTGTAACGACGCTCACATTAGCATGTGGCACGCATTTCAGTCCTCCTGGCAAGACATACAAACCACTTAGAGTATTTATTTTTTATTTATAAACACGCTCAATGGGCCTTTGACTTTGGAGTTAAGGGGACTGTAACGAGAAAAGAAATTTAGCTGTATTTGTATATTACCCTTCTACAATACCGAAAAGCTGCTCTTAATTTGTGGAGAGGCTTGGTAAGCCAAAAAGGTGCGAAAACGAAAGACGGGTGGTGACCCTGCCTTGAAGTTCGCGCACCAGCTTGAAGTGACGTCACGGATTTTGATGGCATCTGCTCAGGGCTAGTAAAATTTTTACCGGCACAGAGATACTGTATTGCATTCTTGAAGAAACAAACTGAAATTGACAAGTTTCAAGTACTTTTACTGAGCCAAAATGGGAAAAATACAAACAAATACTTTAATATACTTCAGCTCACAGCAACTTAACGATGCTGAGGATTATGGGCAGAATAAAAAAGAAATGAAACTTTGATCTTCATTTTCTATTCTAATAATGAACCTATTTTTCCATGAAATTAACGAAAATTAAGTTTTCAACAAATATTTTATCAATCTGGAATGATTTAGTGTTTATCTTTATCCTTCTATCATACTTTTATATTCTAAAAGAAAATAATGGTTCACGTTTGTCTCTCTTTTTTTCTGAGTGTCATTTCAAAGCCCGCGGTTGAAAAGTGCTTAGCATTTGTATAGATAAATTCAGGAAACCTTAGTACAGGGCCATAGTTCCTCTCAAAATTATAGATTATCTTATCTGTTTATCTGGTGGTCTTGTTGATACTGTTTTCAATAGAGTGTACATGCGGTCATTCTTTTCCCCGCAGCCGCTGGAGCGAATCTGCATACAGCACGCGCCCCGTTGCGCCGAGGATTTGCCTTGCCAGGACTCCATCGTTATGATAGGAAACTGCTGTCCCATCTGCGGTAGGCCATGTGTGTTCCAGCGAATACTAGATGTCGTGCGTCTCTAATATGTTTACCGGAATGTGTGGCATATATATGGACGAGATAGAGGATAAAGCGGCTGTCGCTATTTATATTCTGGCAAAAAAGTAGAGGGGAGAGTGAAGGTGTGTAACCTGGAGTCAGTGGCAGCCCTATAAGATGCACGACGTCACCATGCAACGTCACCACGACGTCACCACGCAAAGGTGAACTTCTTTCATTATGGGCGTCATTTGGGAACAGTAAATTATTTTGAGGCACTGAGAGGCAGATGCAGTGCTTTTTTTTATGTGGGCAGAGCTTGTATTTAATTCATAGGTTGCGTTTTGGTTGCAAAAATGTCCACGGAAATAGCCACGGGGCACCAGGCAAATATCAAGAAATGTGTGCTGGACATGTTGAAATTTATTATTGATTAGCGATAATACTTACCAGGGTTCTCCATTTTTTTTTTTTTTTGACAGCGCATTATAACAAACATCTTGAATTGCAGTTTCAGGTGTAGGCAAGAAAATGCAATACGTATTCCTTATCGCCTATGTATTCGTCATCATTTCAGCTACTTTACTCATTGTATTGCGAGTGTCGTGACAAGTGTGAACTAGTTTTCTGCATTTTCTTTTATCTCCCTCCCTCGCTTTGGGAGTATACCTTCTCCAGCTTTACCCATCCGTGTATGTAACTGTTGAACTGCGTCCGTGCAGCTTCTGCGTTGCTAATACATCCCGGTCCGGGCTTCGTCTTTGACAATGTTGTCCAGCTCCTCTTCAACGACATCATCAAGGTGAGCTCAGTGAGTGGTTTAAAGGGATACTAAAGTGAAAAATGATTTCTTCTGCATCAGTAAATTACCGTTATGCAACACCAACAACACCACTCTTACAACGATACGACGTTTGGCAAGCCAGAAAAAGCGCAAGAGCGAAATACGGGTGGCGACGCTTACTTAAGTTCCCGCACCTGGGGGCTGTGACGTCTGGGATTTTGATTACATCTTCTAGGGCCTAGTAATTATATATAGAGGTACAGATTTACTACATTGTGTTCTAAATGAACCAAATATTAAACATGGCAAGTTTCGGGAACCTTTATTCAGCCAGCGCGGCCCAAATGCGAAAACATACTTTGGTATCCCTGACGTCACGCTGACGTACCGGCGCTGGGGTTTCGGCGCGAACTTCAAATACTGATACTTGGACCTTCATTTTCTCATCTAATAATCAAACTATTTTTTTGAAATGACTGCCTGCAGGGTTCTCAAACAGTGCGTCATTAGTCTAAAGTGATTTACTGTTTCGCTTTAGTGTCCCTTTAAGAAAGATTCTCGTAAGGTACACCCAGCTCATACGCTAGATCTTAAAGTGCAATCTCGAGTAATCGATATAAAGGACAATTGTGTGTGTACGGCAAGAGATCCTCAGGCTTGTAGAGATGAAATGACAGTGCTTTTGCATTACAGGTGTCTTTGTATAGCATGCCTTTTCCGACCTCAGGTTTTGAAGTCTTCGGTCGGGGCTGTGCGAGCTGTATTGGTTAATTGCGTTTCTAGAACGCCATATAAAGCCGCCCAAACCGTAAACTCGTAAGGCAAAAACTGGGCAAAAACACAAGGCGAGTGGCAACGCCCCATGTAAGTTCTCGCACCAGTTTCTTCTGACTTGATCAACATTAACATCATTTCCTGTTGTTCTAGTTCATTTTTCATAGATCAGCAATGAGTGCTTTTTTTTTTCACTGGAGCAAGGACAAAAACGTTTAGAAAAAGTACTTCACCAGTCTAAACTTATTGTTTCCAAGAAATGATGTTGCTGGTGACCCACCGTAAGGGACTTGAAGCGCACAAGCAGGCGACGTACAAGAAACAAATGGACACAAGCACGAACTTCCTACCGGTGTTTCTCCTCCTCATTTTGTTCATGCACCATGCATGCATCCTGCCAATGTATCTTTGTGGTTCCTGAGCCAACCATGTCCTGCGAGCGCGACATTTGGACGTGTCTGGTGCCCATGTGAGCGAGGTCTGATAGCTTCCCAGAACGCCAGATGCATTTCCTTCACAGGAATAGCTGTTATGCACATAATTAGCAGTTTCATTATTGGCGTTATACAACCACAGGAGCTGCCACCATATATGCTCCCGGTGGCAGTGCCACCCCTGTCTTAGGTTTTAACGTGAAGTGTTCTTTGGTCGACCATCCCAGGGCACTTTGTGGTAGGTAGGTGGGTTCCTCTCTCACATCGCCTAACCAGTGAAGTGTCCGATGGTGGTGTCGAACCTCGGCCACCCGGCACAGTACATCTCGATGCTCCTCCATAAGGCGCTACCGTATGTACGCTTCTTTCGTACCAATGCCAGTTAACTCTTTCAGGCGTATGGCGCGTACAGCATGTCACGTAGCACCAGCTAGAGCGCACGTGCTGGTTTCAGCTGGTCCGCAGACTCGGAAATAAAAAAGCACGACTGATAGTTGCCTAATCTTACACTATCGTTCGTGTGTGTCACATCGCATATCAACAAAAGAGAGTGTGTGTGATATACATAACCGTTTTGTACTACATGTAGTCTCACTCTGCCATCAACATTTGGCACATGTAGAATAGCCGGGCTCGCATACTACAGCTTGCGGAGAGACTGCGATTTGTGCCAGGCGAAATCGTCACATGCACTTTATTGACAAGGCGATTTCCTTGCAGCCGAAGTATGGCGGACACGTGCAAGCCTACATCCACCGTACCTACACCGGACTCATTCAGATCATCACCGTCGATCTCGGCACCAAGAACAACGGGATGCCGATAGCCCCTGGAAAAGCTCACAGCCTTGCCACGGACATCTACGAGAGGATAACAGGCAAGGATATTTATTTATGATAAGAGGTTGCTAAATTTTTATTTCAAAGTGTATAGAAGCCTACCGCTGAAAGTACTCTCGCCAGGTTTGGGCACTGCAAACAGACAAGCGTGCTGCGCACCTCACGCACTGACGACCATGTCTGCAAGGTATTGCATCGATGCACACCGTGAAAACGGCTGGAAATTCAAATGGCAGGCCTGCCCACAGTCACTTTCAAGGAAACTTTGCTTCCCGACAGAGCGACAACGTCACACCGCATGCCTACAGTGTCACTGATAATGGCACGTGACTTCGGTAAACTATGCAATGCAGAATGCGCAAAAGTGCCATCGAAAGTGCACTGCACAAGAGGATAAAGAACAACAGGAGTAGAAAAAAATAATATGAAGGAGGCGGGGGCTCGTGATACTAGTGCGGCGTGGTCCCTTGACTGCGGTATGTTAGAAGTCAGTAATGGAGGGAGAGTGATTGTGGTAGAGGGAAAGGCGTTATTTTCTGCAACCCTCTATACGGAGCATAGCTCAGCGCCTACAGTGAAGGGATGTCGCTCGCCAGAAAAGGGCAGGAAGACGGTGTCTATGTTGGCAGTGAAGCTTGCCTCCGGGCAGCATGGCATTGCGACATTTCAGTTTCTTCTATCACCACTATTAGCGAACCGATCTGACAAAAAAAAAATGGTTCTTTAGAGGGGACTTCACAAGTTATAATGTATAATCTGAATTTCTGACGGGCCCTGGCGAGGGGGCATTTAAATAGTCAAATGTGTTGCTATATAAGCAAATGTAGTATGTGTCGCTTCAAGGTGGTTTCAAGAGGGCACACCAGACCTATAAGTATCATACTTACTGTTTCCCACAGGCGAGGATGCAGAGCATTACAGCGTCCTCAGTGCGAGCCTGACCGGGAGTGAAAAGTGGAACACCACGCTGGCTGGCGGAAGCGGTGCATCGCAAGGTTAGGTAACGTCCGTATATTCACGTTAAATGTGTGGCAACCTCTCGGCAGCTTCTTTCCCTTTATAAATTGACACCTTGCGTTATTCTTTTTCTTTTTTTTCTTTGGTCCGCAAGAGACTGGAATGTTCTTCTGCTTGCAAATGTTAATATGGTATCTAATGACAATTTTTACCATGCCTTGTGTGTTTGATTTGAGTGTGAATTACACGATTTCACACGAGATGTATACCCCCTGATGTAAGTAAATAACTACATCAATAAATAAGTTCACAATGAAGCCAACAGATAATGAAGCCTGCAAAAGTACAGAGGAAGTCATTTGTAATTTTAATTAACGTGTACAAGTGATAAGCTAAGGAAATGAAAGTGGACGCACGAAAAACTTTCCCAGAGAGCTAACTTTCCCTAACCAAGATGACCGCATTCCTGCTAGTAGCGTGTTTAAAGCTGAGACACGCATTTTGAAACCTTGTTAAGTGGGGAAATGGGATGGTGGCAGGAATGACGTAACTGACCCGCATTTTGATACGTTAATTATGATTACAGCCCAAGGTCCGCCAAGTTGGTTGCGTCAAAGGTGTGTAGAGAGGCGCATTTGCAAGTTTTGAATATCATCTGTTGTGCTACGACGGCGGCTGGTCCCACATCCACACTCTTGGGTGTTTATTTATGTGCACTAGATTATTAAGTCAAGGGGATGAAAAAAAGACTGTTGAGTTAAGCTGTATTAGTGAACTACGCTTCTTCAGAATGCCAGAAAAGTGGCAAAAAGAAAAAAGAGATGAAAGGCGCTTAACGACGCCGTCCTGAAGTTTCCGCAACGGCTTACTGTGATGTCAGGGATTTTGACAGCGCCTACTGGCGTCTAGATAAATGTTTGTTGGTAAAGGAGGACTACATTTGACTACAATATAAGCAATTGCTACTTGGACTCAGCCTAACAACTTTCGAGAAAGTTTCCTGCATCAGAACGGTCCCCAGAGAATACGTCACAGTGTCGTATGCGGGCGCCGAGGTTACGGTGTGAAAATTCATAAAAGGGAAGTTTGACTATTTTGTTCGATAATAATGAACTATTTCCTGCCAAAAAAGTCAAAATAGATCTTTGAAAGAATATAACTTCGAAATGACTTTCTATAGTTCCTTAGTGTCTGTTTAATGTTGCTTCCAGGGCAGCAGCCGCACGGCCAAGTTAGCACATTATTTTAGGAGCTTCTATGTAAATACGTGGGAACTAGCTTCCTAGTTGAGAAATGGTTGTCCTTGGCATCCGCTTCACCGCGTTTGGTGGGGTTCGTTGAATTTAAAAGAACAAGTCAAAATCTACAGAATGTAGGCAGCATGTTTTCCATTTTGGCCATCAATTTGGTTACAAAAGTTGCTGAATACCGTGAAAATTGGAAAACTTTAACCATGAAGTATTGGCGACTCCGGAATCCGTTACTTGTGCTGGCAACACGGTCCAAATGTCTGTGTTGCCAGCACAAGCTGAATGTCATGGTGCTACAACATTCAGGTTCACGGCGGCTCTTTTGCTTGGTGCTATGCTCAAGTTTTTTGTTTTTGGCATAGAATCGAGGTATTTCGCCGAAGCCGAAAGGGACCTTGCTGCCGATTGCCTTACTTAGATTGGTCTAAAGGATTATAGCGTTGAAACCGCGGAAATCGTTGCACTGTGCGTGCAAATGTCCGGCCTGCCTGGCGAGCCACATCGGTCTTTTTTGAAAGACGAAGAGCTTTTCAAGCGAGCCGGAGGTTAGAAAAGGGAAGTGTTTATACGTAGTGCGCCTCCGAAAGGTGCAAGCACTTGTTCGTGGCGTTGCTTTGCCGCTATACGTACAATACTTGACTGTTTTCGACCTTCACAGGCGACTCCGCACTGTGACTCGTGTTGCAGTATATTGCATAGCACCCCGCACAATATACAGGCAATAACGTCTGTTGTGCTTTCAGAAAGTAAATACGGATGTGGTGCACCGATAGAACAAGGCTAAAAAGTTTTCAGATTCATGGTCAGTGCGTATTGAAATAAAAAATCAAATGAGAGCTCCATTTGTGAGTCGGGATGCTCCTTTCTCTTTATAGTTGGCTGATCCATGTGATAAGGTAGTCTGTGCCTGATGACTGGCGCTTATTCGTGCTCGCAGTACACAATGTTCGAGGTAGGGCCCATGCTTGGGAACACAACAGACAACCAGCGCCTGTAGAAATTCTCAAACCGCGGTGAAGCATAAGAAGTAAATAATCAACCGGACCAATTGTTGCATTTCTTCCCCTAGGTTAACGAAATTTAGTTAGCGTTTCCTTTTGAGCAGTGCAACCTGTATTAGTGTAAATACACGACTTGCAAATGAAACGCACCAATTGTAATGGAATTTGGCTGTGTGCACAGTGTTGGAAAGCAAACTAGCGGCGCTGTGACCAGTCCGATTGCTCCACGTGTGGAACGAATGCTGTTGCAGTCGCGCTTAAATTTTGTGCTAGCAAATAAACTGACAACTCATCGCACTGAATGAGAAAATGGCATCTTCCGCTTACACCGCTAAACTAAAACATGCTCTCAAAATGATATGTCGCCTCGCGGCATATCATTTTTGCTCTCATGATCAACTTCAGACCTTCCGAGCTAGTTATTGTTCTGGGTATACCGGTGCCTGCGGACAAAAGTACATTTTGAGAATATCCCTGTTGCTTAAGACATCCGTAACACTAATTCTGGGTGTACAAAACTAAACTAACCAAACCAAATGAAACATAAGCTTACATCACTAATTTATTAAGTGCCCGCCTAGACAAGATGCACTCCGCGATCTGAAATGCTAGCAACATATTTAAAACAAAAAAAGTTGCAGTCTCACCCGAAAGGCGAAGCATCGACTGTGATTGCAAATTAGTAGACAGCTATACGAAGTAAAGAGAGTAGCTTTATTGGCCTTATAAACTTGTTAACATTTGATTACTTACTAAATCAACAAGCATGATGTCACGCGCGCACAAGCAAACATGAACACATTGCCCTCAACGACCGCGGAAACTCGCTGTCAGAACGCTGGAGTGAGGAAGTGTGGCATCAGGAGCGAGCAAATTGACCTTCGAGCTGCCTCTCACTTCAATGCCAACTGAGCGGCGAGAACACAGCACACACAAAGCTATTGGCCCTTTGTGCGCCTGGACGCCTAGACTCTGTCCCCACGCAGATCGGTGCACCATATGCACGCCGCCGTATGCGCGTCGTGTGCACCACATACGGTGGCACAGGGATGATGGTATTGCCCTTGGATGTTATGCGGAACATCACGGCGACGGGAGGAATGCGCCTGGGGTGTCCATATAATTGCTTTTGTGATAAAAGAAAGCAGTGGTCTACTCGCCTGGAATAAAGCAGTCGTCCTATGCACAAGTCTCTTATCCATGTTGCTCTAGGTTGTGTGTCGTCTGCTACTTTCGGGGCACGATGAAATTATAAATTTCTGTCTTCTGCTGTGATGACACGCCGTAACGGTACACAGCAAAATTCTTTCGACATCCATTTTTTTTTCCTTTTTTGGGCTTGTGTGCGGAGGCGTCACGACGTTTCAGAATTACTTAGGCAATGCTGCAGCGCACGCTGTAATGTGAGAACCTGCAGCTGAACCTAGATCGGCTGGATCTAGGCATGGCCGCTTTGGGGCAAGCATTTAGTTGGCGTCGCGAATACAACTCTATAGCTTGGCAATAAAAAACGATATCACACGTTGTATAAGCTGCATCTATTGAGACATCTAAAGCAAGCAAGTATGATGTGTATACACCGTTCTGAATTATGCAGCTGATTTGTGAGTAGGTCTTTTGTAAAACCCTCATATACATCGTAAGTGTTCTACGTAAGCTGTGAACTCTTATATCATGTCTTAACATGATATGATAACATAACAGATCCTGCTTACAGAATTGTGATATCTGTTTTGCTGCATAATTACGGATTTGTAAACATTGTGCATCAACGTTATTTCTTGCAAACTCGTTAATTTTTGGAAAATTAAGAATGAACAAATTTAGGCAGTGGATCAAAATTCTGCTACCTAAATTCGGTAGAATTTGACCTCCTCTCTTAAACGCAATGAATTTCATTCACGTCGGTTAATGGGTTGTATAAAGAGATAATTTATGTGTTTTACAGGCTTTAAAAAAAAGAAATGAGCGTTGGCCCCGAGGCAAGCTTACTCTTATTGTCAACTACTGACATGACTCTGTATTTCAACCAGTGACTTTGCAGTTTCTTTTTCTTTTCTCTCTCTCTTTCTTCATTTTTCAGGAGGCTCCGTGGCTGGTATAGTGTTTGGAGTACTGTTCACACTGCTCCTGCTCGTTGGCGCCGTCTTCCTGATCATTCGGCGCTACGGATTCAGACACCCCAAGACCTTTTTCAGGTGACTGCGATACGGGCTAATGAATTACCGTGTTTCTGCACGTATTACCCACCACAAGAATTCAACAAGTGTTACGTGGAGATGGACGGGCTATACGGAAATATTGCTTTCCAGTGCGGCTTCACGGCAATGCAATTTGTATATCCGTGAAGTCGCACTGCTCTTCACCAGAGACAAAAAGCCACAGAGCACCTATTGCCAGCTTGTAGAAGCACGTGTTACCTTAATAAAGCAGTGAGTGCGAAGTAACGACTCGACGCACAAAACACAAAATTGTTTTCACAGCTGCGCTTTGCGTGCACAGTTCTGCAGGTAATTGTTTTTTAGTAGCTTGAAACTGTTGTGCGTGGTTAATTGCACGATTTATAGAAACTGCACGTGACAAATTCTACGTGACTTATGGATGCCCGAAAGGCTGCGTCACGCAAACCGTTTGTTATACGTAATTTGCAATGCATGCACCCGCATGCACGTAAACGTCAGCAACTAGATGCGCACTTGCGGCTACCGAGAGAGTGCTGTGCTGCTCTCAGTGGCACTGTTACTGTTGCTCCTCTGAACCAACAGCCAGATGGGAACACAGAGCCTTAGCTGTGATTCGTGCGCAAATATATGTCAGGGCTAGTAATGACACTCGTGCCTCAGTTGATTGATTCAATAAAGTTTATAGCAAGATCGTGGTGACCGGCAATTCTCAATCACAAGTTGCATCACTATAGGCTTAAGGGGCCATGCATACTGGCCGCCAGAATACATCGGAGAGAAGTCTCTACGTGCAACACGAAAGTACCTAAGGGGAGCAAGCTTTACAGGAGAACAGTGCAGCATGTTGGGGCTTATTCGTGCCTCTTTACAATAGATCGCTATAACGCTTCTCTACTGGGCTGTCGCTTATGGCCTTCCTCCGCCGGGCTCTCCGATTCTCGTCGGTTGCCACTGGTCCTTGTACGAGGTGGCTTACATGGGCGTGATCGGGTATTTGTGTTTTTATTTCGTCAGAATGCAGCTAGTCCATCATAAAATCTGTGTGTTCGCATAAACGGGGAAATTATAAAGTGGATCTCACCATTCTACAGGTCGGACTCCCTTTTACAGGAGAGAGATTTCAAGTCTTGGCACACACAGCCACTCTTCTCACTGGAGAGACATAGGGAAAAAATGACAACAAGAGGAGGTTGCGAAAAATAAATCTCTCGTTTACTACCCTTTGCCTTGGAAAGGGGGAGACATAAAGATCTGAAAAAAATGTAAAGACGTATGTGTGAACTGTTCGCGGATGTGCGGTAAAGCGCCCGACAACAGATCACTCAGCCTTTCACACGGTCGTGTTGCTTTAAACAAACACTCTATTACAGGGGAAGACCTTTACTGCCGATGGCTCGTTTCGACGATGGGCGCATTGAGCTGGAACTGGGTACCACACCCCACGATGCCCTGGTGCCATCAGGGGATGAGCCCAGCTTCGAGAACCCCTTGGCAGGACCCTTTGAGGTAATGGATGACTGCGCTACATAAGTTACCTTGTCTCAGTAGTGTAACTAACCGCTCCTGCTGACGGCTATGTTGCATTGAAAAATTCAATGCAACAAGATTTCCTACTTTTTGTTCTAAGTTCTAGGGTTTCCAAGCTGCAGACTCCTTATTGGAGGGCAACAAGTTAATTTGGCCACCTGGGGTTCTGCTTCAACCCCAAGGCACGGCACACAAGTATTTCCTCATTCCACCATCAGAATGTGGCAGCCACTGTTGTGAATCAAACCCGCGATTATTGTGCTCGTCAGCAAATGCCACAGCCCCTGACCCACCGCAGAGGGCACGTGTAAAATCTAGTGCAACAGGAAAAAAAAAAAAAAAGTCAAGTACACGCACCAGACACAATTTGTTTCATAGACGAGGACAATATAGGAGCAATCCTAAGAAGTTTTAAATTTGAATGAGGGTGTCTTTCAATGAACTGCCTAATAGCTGCAAGCAACGTACCACCACTTGGTGTGCTTGGAAAGACATCTAAGGAGTAGTGATGGTACAATTATACAGAGATTGTAAAATGCGCGACTTTGTGGAAGAAACTTTTTAGACCATGCTGAATTAACCAAGCATTACCAAGCTCAGAACTGCGCCTAAAATAATGCAAAAGAATCTGCAGTACAAAACTGGAACATTTCAAACAGAACTTGGACATGTCATGCAAGATCATAAGTATGGTAAACGGCCCAAATAATCTCCATTAGATTAATCTCAAGCATCTAAAATTGTGGAAGTTCACAACGTCTTGTAGCTCAAACCATACATGATAAAAACATTTCTAGTAGAACCCATCTATGGATTAATGTCTGTGGCAGTACAATAGCATTTGCGTGAGACTTGCTACAAGACTTACCATCATAGGCATCATCAACATTATGGGCATCAAAGCAGAATTTCATCAGGCAATGTCATTATTGCAAACTCATGCACAATGTGCGTGCATTGACAGCATTGTGGCACCATTAATGGCACCCCTGGATGACATAGGACCCAGATACCTAGATTCAGCAATTTGGGCAAGGGCCGACCAGAAAAATTCTGCTCTCCTATTTGCTACAAGATCGCATTGAGAAAACACAACCACTATCAACACTGACTTGATGTCATGAACTGAGTTGACGATGTCATGAACACAACTGAGGCTGCTCACCTTTACGACAGAACTGAGCAGTTGCGTTTCCACATGCACTTCTTTAATGTTTTGTACCCACACTTCAGCAGAAAAAAATGAACATTTCTTCCCTAAAAAAGACGACTCGCCTAATAAAAGTACTGCATACTGTATTAATGCAAGTCATGGCATCATAGTGAAGCAGCTTTAAGTAGTATGACATCAGGGGGTTTCAGTAACTTGGATCAACTAGAGTTGTAGGTCAGAGCTGGTTCAACATACTACGTGAGTCCGCTTCTCTGTGCAGGCTTTTCCTCATTATGGCGCCAGTTACAAGGAGGAACCGGGGACTTTTTCAAACCCGGCATACGAAGAAGCAAGGAGTGAGAAAAGCGACGATGAATCACAGTGATGAGAAGAAAGACAACCGATGACAATGGTAACAATGCATCAGCTTTCTTTGTTTTAAAGCACAATGTTTGTCCTTATTAAACACATTACTATACAAATCATGCGCATTTGCATGTACAGTTGAGCCTCATCATAAAGAAATTGCATCCAACATGAAAACACCGTCTTTATATATGATAGTCATTATACGCTGATATTTGACAAGAAACAGTTAAGATTTACTTCATTGCTCTAACTACTCACGAATGCCAAAAGCGTAGAAAAGCATTACTATTGGAAAAGACATTGGTTTTCCAATGCTAATGTCCGAGACCAGAACTATTAGCCCCGAGAACGAACTACAGGGGCGCTGCGAGTGCCGCTCACGTGATGTCAGGGCACGGATTCATGCCTGTCGTCTGCTACAGTCCGGGCGTTTTCTGCGGTGTTTTCGTTTGTTCGCCCTCGTTCTCTCTGCTTGTATACTTATGGCGGTAATATCAAATATATTTTTATGACGTCTTCATTCGCTAAAATGTATTCAAAGAGCTTATTTCTTAGACGACAATGCAGCTCTCGAAGGCAATGCTACAGTGCCAGCCGAAGGAGCGCAGACCAGCCCATTGCGGGTTTTTCATGAGGGGATGGACAACCGCAAAGACATAGCATTTAATAATAATCCAGTTATGATACCATACATGCTGCGATGCAACAAGTATGTCACAAACGCTGGCTATATATATGACCTTTACAAGCGGCTGTAGCCTGAACAGATGTTTATAGTGCTGCAAGTGCTACTGTGCTGTGCGGTGGCAGTATGCGGCGACAGTGACCGACTGTGATTGTATGTCTACGCTCCTTTCTTTCCTTATCTCTACATTGTTATCACTTTACCTCCCCCTCCATTCTCTCCCCAGCGTAGGGTAGCAAACCGGATCTTCCCCTCTAGTTAACCTCCCTGCCTTTCCCTTTTCCTCTGTCTCTCTCTCTTTAATCTGCTAAAACAGGTTTGCTAATGACGAGTGGTTCGGTGTATAATATCGAATTTGTGCATTTCTTCACAGAAACGCTCGGCAGTAACACGAGGACTTCATTAACACTGCAGTTTAGATTCTACAAGCACCACTTGCTTCTTTACCTGCTTCTCAAATATAGGCGTGTTTATGTTAAGTGGCGGTAATTTGAAGTAAAGCTAATGAAGGCTAGCGGCTATTTGCAGAATACAAAAAGGAAGGTACCAATATATATTCCCTTTTCCGTGCTACACGTTCAACTCACTTGAGAAATTTACTGATGCTTGTTGCTTGAGGAATATACATGACGGCGAATATACATGTTTGGCGAACTGACACAGGCTGCTCGGCCCAAATTTTTTACTGAAACACGTCTTTTCGACCGTATGGCTACAGCCAGAAAGAAGTTGAAGCGTCAATCATTAGTAGTGTGGGATATATTGAAGATACCATAATTTTTTGGTGGAGGGTAAAAATCAAGTGAAATATGTAAGGCTTGTGGTGTTTTCTTTATGAAGGTTTGCGAGGTTCTCTTTTATGTATGACGAAGCAAATAGTTCTCCGTTTGTATAACTAAACAACGCTGCATCGAGACATGGTGAGGCAGAAGGTGCTTGAATTTTACTTTTCTAGGCACATAAGCTGCGCTGTAGTACCTCGAGAATAATTTAGGCATTCCAATTGGCACCGTAAAAAATTTTTATGGTTTCAATTCAAAGTTGTAGTGAACTGATGGGTTTCGCGAAGAACGCGAGCCTCGCCATACCGACAGTCGGTTCCTACCGTTGCGTGGGGGGTGTGCCATATTGTCGATAAAGGCTACTGAGGGCCCCCATGAAACATTTCATTGCTTGCAATTTATTGGCTCTCGATCTTAACCACGAAACTTTTCTCTCAGGTGATTGCTACTATGGCATTTGTGAATCAACTATGTAAATACTCTACATGACGCACCATAGTGTTAGCAGCCATGAGCAATTCATTTTTTGGAGGCCTGTTTCAGAGAGGGGTGAAAATAGCAGCAAACTTTTTCATAAGTAATGCGCGCCTAACTCTTTCTTTTACGCATTAATAAATGGCCATATTTGACTAGAACTCACCAGAGTAATAAGAATCGTGATGACAGTTTCGCTGGGCAGTGTCTTTCTAACAGGGATAACATGCTGACGCCAATTACCAAGATTTTTCTTCCATGTAAAATGCAATGTCTCTCATAGCTAAATACTAACAGAATGTTAAGTGTTTAGCGAAGCATCATACACAACTTCGCGTGTTGAATTTGCAGAAATTCTTTTTACGCAAAATCTATGGACAGACACGGCGCACATATGCATAGTAAAACCAGTAGACCCCTTTACCGTTACCAAGCTTGCGATATCCAAGCCGCAAATTTTATCGGCTCTCGCGCTTTTGGAGAAGAAACTGTGGTTCAGGCATGGCAGCAGAAAGCAGCCGACATACCCTTCAGTAAGTAAGGCTCCAGCCACCCATACCCCAGGCATACACGAAAGGAACAAGCGCGCGCGGCAGCCGAGCGAGCCGCAGTGAGCGGCGTCCTGGCCGTGACGTCACTCGCGAGAGGGCGTCACTCCAAATTCTCGCCGCTAATAGCACACGAGCAGGTTATGTAAAATTTGTAAAGAAACTTCATCTTTTAAGCTTTTCAAAACACACTCTTGGTCATGCCCTTGACTGTAGCAAAGAATGACTGTGGTTAATTACTAACTCTGGATTCTTTGAGAGCCACATTGTCTTAAAAAATATACATGTCACCTCACAGATTATGTTAACTTTTTTAGAAGGAGACGGAACGTGACATCAGTCACACAACTTCATCTCCAGTATACTGGTTTGACTGTAGAAGAAATGTAGAAGTCATCATCTGCTGAATAGAGGCTAAAAGAGTTGACATTCTTTAATTCGACCCTGTACAAAAGCCCCTTAAAGGTGCGCAGGCAAATTGAACACTTATGTCAACTTCAGTGTTTCAACAGGGTTAATTCAACAGATGCCAGCTGTAGTTTTTTTACTGTATTTACTCCTAATTTACTGTATTACTCCTAATTTCAGATTAGTGTAAGATGACAAGTGACTTGCAAGGCAGCTTCTAATGAGGAACGTTGCTCAGATGTCCCCCTGTGATTACCGCTGTTTAAAAGAATGCTGTGCGACTTCGGTTAAAACATTCTGAAACATAGCATTTATTCACATGTGTTGAGTTGTCTTAGAATTCCTTTTTGACACCTAGTTTCATGGGCCCTGCAGCTTGGCGGGCTGCTCTCCGCTCTTGCAGTTCCTTTTGCCGCTGCTGACGTTTGGCTTCCCTTTGCTGCCGCGATTCCTCGCTCTTTGAGTCACCCTTGCCAGAAAGGGTCGGGCCTGGAAGACAGTAAAAGGAAGCTCAAAGTTACAAGGCCAACTGCAACTAAATCTTGGGCCGCATAAAAAGCCTAATTTCAAATAGTGTAGGTTACAGCAGCCTCTGTGCAAAATTCTGTTTTTTTGAAGTACGGGTGGATGTGTCACAAAAAGCTAGAAAATTAAATGCTTTTGATACAGAAGCCGAAAAAAAAAAAAGAAAAGAAAAAGAAATGCCATAATCATCGCTGACCGAAAGTCATTAATGATTGAGAATGCATGGCTCTTTAGCATGACGTCCCGAGACTAGGTGGCGCCTGTGACTGCCCTTAGCGCACTGAAAAATCTCAGAGGTGACATGCTAGAATTTATGTCATGTCCGCTAACCACCGGGTGCACACATTGTCTGCTTAGGTGCTATATTAAAGGCAGCTAATAAGAAAATTATGCAATTACCACCGCTGTAGCTTTGCCAAGACTGCTTCAGTAGTGTATAACAAATTTAGCCAAAGTGAAATTTCACAGCAGTTGGCCTTTCACCTCAATGTTCACCGAGATGCTCCATGCTGTATGAGCACCTCACTGAGCCTGGCACAGAAAACGGCCAGTACTTGAACTTACAAGACTCAAATATGAAAAAGAAGATGCTGCTGTAGTAAGAATGTTACCTGGCATACACAGACAACAGTTCAAATACTGAGTGGTACAGACCTCAGAACCATTCACAGTAACATGTAAATGCGGTATTATCAACATTTGTGAAGCCTGCACACTGTTTTGTGAGGACTGCTAGTTGCATCACTGAACAATGCTTCTCCTAGAGGAACATTCAATCATGCTATATATGAGTAGAAGAAAGCAGTGTACAGTGCACAGAACTCCTGACAACACAGAAGAGCACTGCTAATAATAGTTCCTGAGGTTCGTACATACAATGCACGTCACAATTACTGTAGGCACTGAGTAATGGAACCTAGATAAACAGCAGCACATTTTATGTTGGTGCGGTTTTCATTTTTCCTATAGCTAACATCCTTTAGTCACGAAAACCATTTTCTTTGAAATTCTGGCTAAATAAACTCTTGTGAAAGGTTTTGAACAGGTAATGCTAGCACTGAACGTGCCTTATCATACATAGGTTCGCAACCTTGAGATGAACAGGGCACTGATTCTGATAAAGTGAACATTCTTCAAAGACAAGAAGTAAATGTTTATGGTATGATTAAAATTAAACCCATCTGCACTGCCAAAATCAGACCAAGTTCAGATTCTCATGATGATAAGTATCACAGAAGTGACTCTTTGCAAAAAGCATAAGCAACAAAGCTTTTGTGGAAAGGTCAGGTGTTGCAGTGCCTTCTTACTTGCAGACTTCACTGTGATGAAAGCTGTACTGAAGTACATGTGCAAGCCATATTGTATGTGCAAAATAGCTTTTCAATTCACCCAGGAAAAGATAACACCTTGTTGTGAAAGCAATTATAAGGTCAAGTTTCAAGCTCTTAATCCTATCTACAGACTGGCTGACTTGTATGCTTGAAAATGGCAATGATGTTATGCGAGGAGACTGTCAATTTAATTTGTACACCAAGTCAAGGCAAGAAAGCACAGAGTTGCAAAATTTTTGAAAAGGTTGGTCTCACTGCTGGACTAATAATGTAGCAAGGCAAATAATGAGGCTAACACAAAAGGCTAACCTTTGCTGGTACCCCACTTGTCCCAGTCATCATTTTCCCATGCATTTTCAGAGCTTGGGCTTTGCTTCGAACTGGCTGCCGTGGGTTTAGGTGGCTAGAAAGATTGCACAAAAGAGGGAAAAAGAAATACAATGGGACAGTGTAAATATACAGTGGTGCTAAATAGCTTTCCCTTTGTTTGAGGTACACAAAGTGTATACATTTTATATCATCTTGCATGCTCACTTTTAAAGTTTCCTGAACATGCTTGTGTGCTACTAACATACTTGTGTGCAAGAGAGTATAATCTGAATGTAAAAGCAGACTATGATGCAAGCAGGGATGAAGACAACACGCTGAAGTGCTTTTGTGCGTCATCTGTACCCTGGTTTTCTTGTCATCTCCTTGCACATTCAAGTTTTAGTGCAAAACCAACTCACCCAACTATTGGCTCTAACAAGCTGCTTCTGTACGATCTATAACATACACGTTCTCTTATTCATAACCTATGGCTCAGAAAAGCATCACAAATTATGATCATCTCTTGTTTACATCATCATTGTGGGTACAAATTGGTGCAGGGAAAGTTCAAAACATAAGGCAAGGAGGACCCGTAAGCATGGAACTCCCATGACGGTTTGTTCATGCTGTAGCATATAAATGAATGAATAGACCTTTCATACGGGATGGCTCAAAGCCTTAGTGGGGAGAGGGGAAAGGATATATAAAAATTAACATTGACCCTGAAGTTTAGCCTATTGTAAGCATGCAGAATATACATACGCTGTGACTTGCATATGGCCAGTCAGTATACCATCTCTAAAGCTTATTTTTTATGCAAACCAGCTGATGATTAAGAGTTTTCCTTTTATTTAAAGCTATGAGAAACACTTATATATAAAGTGAATGAAAATTCAGTGTTTGTTTTGTCATTCTTTCCTTACACCCAATTTGCAACACACAATGATTAATACTAACTCGCCGGAGTCACTATCCACATTTTACAGCCTACAGATGGCATGACTGAAACTGGTTAGTTCATACTTTTTCAACACTCTCATCAACAAAGGTGAAAAATCTTCGTCTTCTACAGCACTTTGTTGCACAAAGGCACGTAAAAATGCATGTTACATTGCTTTCCTCACTAACTCCTAATTAGTAACCAAAAAGCACATCAGACAAGCACCTGTTTTGTGGCTCCTAGTCCGGCTGCACGACAAAAGAAATCCTCCTCAGTGTCTCGAGTTGTGCCCCAGTTATAGGAACTAGTTAGCCTTGCGTCCAGAGGCTTGGGCTCGGAACTAGACTTGCTTGAAGGCGCTTCAGAAGGCTGCACAAAGTACAAACAGCAAGGAACTTTCACTGAATTCCATGAAGGGATGAGTTTTTTGAAGCCAGAAATACATGTTTTCTCATATTGTTACTTGATAAATAAAACCAGAGAGGTACTAATGAGTTATAAAATACTAGTCAACCTGCATTTCATTCCAGTCTGAAAGCTGGCACATTTGAAAAAACATGATCACTGTGGAGATCTGGTCTTTACGGTGTGACATTTTCATAAGGCTATAGTGCAAAACCAGAGACAGACAAGGACAGATGCAACACTAGTTCTTGCATTAAGTCTTTCTGGTTAGCCTTTGTGGTTTTGCGCTACAAAAACCAAACACAAAATCACGCCTACATAAGTTTCTCACAACTGTCTGATTTGACTGAACGTTTACAGCTCGTAAATTTAATCTACAATTCCGTTTCAATTCCTGTTTGACATGTTTTATGACAGCAAAGATTGTGTGAGTTGCCAAATAATGCACAAGAATTTGTTTAGGTTAGTGTACCATGTTTAACTCAGCTGTTCAAAAAGTTCAGGCACATTTTGTGGCTCTTCACCACGGTCAAATCTAGAGAAAGGTTGAATGTACTAATGCCAAATCAATGTAAGCCCGTCACACTGTGCAACATATAAACAACAGCGGTAAACAGTGGGCACAGCCTAGAACAAACATTACAAAAAGGGGACCTGTCTTCAGTCAGGGCCCAAAGTGCACAGACAAGCATCCTCCTTAAAGCATTGGCTCCAGGTTAAGGCTTCCTTTGTTCACACCTTCTTAACTCTTTCTACTGTTCAGCATGAACAAGCATGTTAATGCACATTACACAATACATTTATTGCTAAAAGCCCCTGCCATAGCCCTAAATGTGAGCTTTGCTTCGTAACAGCATGAATTGAAATGACAAAAGGCTCACAGGGGTAGGCTCTTCTTCGAAGCTCTCCCAGTCGCCATCGTCCCAGCCGTCTTGCCCCGAGGGGGCACGTTCCTTTGGCGATGCTCCACTTTTCCCAGAGTTGCCTTTAGTGTCTTCCTGCAATGTTGCAAGAACACACATTCTTAAAGTAGCACAGGCAGCCAATATTATACGACTTCAGAGTCGCTTTCATTCCAACATTCAGCGCAAGAAGTACACCAATGCTGAGGTGTGGAGGCGAGAAACCCACAGAAGGCTTGACAGAGGCCTAAACCTTATTGGAACAGAGAAAGCAAAGTGCAAGAAGTAGTAGCTTCCATTTCAGCCTACTCACTAAATAAAGATGCTGTAGCAACTATTATGAGCACAAATAGTGCAAAAAAAAATGTGAGACAGTGTAACTAAACAGTGAAAGGCAGTGCATCGGTTTCCCATGAACAGTTGGCCCCAAAGTATACAGGACATGAGCTCCATGGCAAACATGACTTTCTGCTGTTACACAGCGTGCTACTACGCAATGAAACTTTCAATTCAAGGTCATGTGCCCACGCTGTACGGGAATCTAGCTTTTTCACAAATCTTGTGTGCCATAAGCTTTTGTGGCTGATAGTACAATAGTAGAGCAAGGAGATGCCAACAGGAAAGTGTGAAGTAGAACACCTCCTACACAAGAAATAACTGGGCAGTACTATGATTATGCACCATTATGTATCCATTTATGACAGATGGCACAGGTTCAAAAGTAGGATTCAGGACTAAACTTTAGCCTAATGACTTTTTCACCTAGTACTCCGCAAACCTGGGTGAACATTCTAGAATGCAAGCAGACAGCAGTGCAAATACAGATTTGACAGCTTGAGCTGAAAGCAAGCTGGCTGAGCAAATCTCTGATGTAGTATCTGCAATACTACTACTAAGTTTATGAGGAGACAGTTATAATTAACAAGGTGCCAAATACACTGTTTTCTTATCATGGCATTTGTGAATTCAGTGAATCTTTGACAAAGAAAAGCTTCTGAGAGAGTAGTTTCAGTTATAACAAAACTTGAAGTCGGGCTTTACCTACATATAATGGTAGCTTAGGCATTACCTTGTAAAATGTTGTACATATTACTCTGTGTAGATTTCACTAAGCGTACACAAGAAGGCATCTCTAACCTCCATATCTCCCCAGTCGTCTTGGTCATCCCACTTGTCGTCACCCCCCGAGCCAGAGTCGACACCGGCGTCCTCTGATGCTCGGCGATCATGCAGTGCGGTGCTCTCTGTGGTGGGTGAAGTAGCATTTGAAGACGGCTGGGACTGTGCCTCTCCTAATGTAGCAGAGAAGACAATATGAAGTGAGGTTAATGCAAATTCTTAACATTAGTTAAAGGAAAACTAAATGTAAACACTAAATCAGCTTCTAGCTAAAAGTTTTAGCTTTGTTAACTTCGCAATAACAAGTTCATTACTAAAGGAAAAGATCAAGGCCACACTTCCCTATACTCAGGGAAAAGACAGGGAAGGCGGGAAATGGAAATTCAAGACGATGAGCAAAACGAGAACAAGGTGAAAGCAGGAGCCAACGTTTCGACGAGTGGACTTGTCTTCTTCACTGCCCTATATTGTATTCCGTGCCGGAGCACCAGCGCTGGTACGTCAGTGCGAAATTATGGATTTCATTGTAGATAAGTTAAGTGTTTCTGATATTATCTCTTTTGTTGTTTTTCTGTTTACAAGTGCCTTTAGTTTGCTCACGTTTCTAGGTGCAGCTTGTGATAGCTGCCAGCTGGCTACAGCTCTTGCCTCATTTTGTGCCTGATAACTCACAGCCATAGCTTTTTCCATGACATTAGCCCGCTTTTTGTTCCCCAAAAAAACCACCAGTTGATAGTCAGTGCCCATAGTGTCATCTTCCTGTAGTCTTGTCAGAAAACATTCACAATATTGATATTTTGTCTTACTGCAACAACAACAACACAAAGCTTGAAGGATTTGGGTGGCTTGCAGAACAAAGCTTTATAATAACATTTACACTTCCTGCAGAGCATATCTCCTTCCAAAACGCTATAGCAGCTGATTCCAGCAGAATGGCTGTTGTCTGCTGTTAGTAATCATGCCTTGTTAGAAGGAAGACGATGTCACGAGGGAACAAGGCACAGGACAAAATGCCATAAAGAGGGGGAGGCAATAGTCCGAACTACTCGTCCTTTTGCATCAAGGCCTTTGTCCACCCCTACGAAGAAGCCTGCTCCACTTCAAAGGGCTTTTGTCTTTTTAGCAGTGTTTTACTATTGGTGAGCAAATGCATTAGTATGCTGTATAATATTATGGCATACTGTAAGCTGAACAAGAAAATACAGAATCAGCTTATAAACTTATCACGACACTAATAGAAAATGTAAAGTCAAGCCAAATTGGTACATGGCTTGCAAAAATAGGCCAATCCTTCAGTGAGGGGATGTACAGTATGCCGGAAAGGAAATTCAATATGTTTCTTGCTCACTTTCTCTGCTGAACTTCTTTTCTGTAAAAATAAAGATGGAAAACTGAACGGATAGATTAAATGTGTAGAATTCTTAGTGTCTCTCCAATGCCATTTTAATTGCATTACAGTGAATTATTTGTTGGCAGCCATGAAAGTGCTTATTGCATCTAAAACTTATTAACTGGAGCTTCAACTCACCACTGCCTGTTGTACCAGGTGCAGGGGCACCTGCTGTGGGTTTTGAGCGGTAAAACTTGGACGTTAGTGACGTCACTGCCCAACCAGCCCAGCTGGCAGCCAGGCTTGATGGCACGCTCGAGCTGGCTGCATTTACATCTGCCTCTGTCGATGATAAAAGAAAATTTCAAAAAGTTTGCAAATGTTTCTTATCCTTTACGCATGAACAAAGCATGCTTCACTGAATGCAATGTATTCTTTAACACGCCTATTTGCGACAGACTGCACTCACCCATTTGCTCGGCAAGGCTGGGGTCCTCGGACACCTTCTCTAGTTTTCCCAGGAAACCCTTGATTGCGCTGAATGCCTGCGGAAAAGGACTTATATTGCCTGTCATGTTGCCAAGCCCCCAGCCACAGCTTGATGCATTTGGATAACCTGTCGGCTTTCTTTGAATAAACTCTTTCTTTTTCTGCCTCGCTGCTATGCCTTAACCTCTATTAGTTATTATTGCTTGGTGCATGCTCAAGTAAGGTTAGCTGCCAGTTAAATTATGTATTTTTCGAGGGCCAACCATGGTTCACCTACAAAAGCAGCAGCACGGATTAGAGGAAAACACTGATGGTAAATGATTATTTACTTAATATGTTAAGAATAAGTGGACTTAAGTACACGTGTTGCATATAACATGTATATATCCAACGACTCTATAAGTGCGGTAGAATGTATACCAAAGGAAGCACTGACCACCACTTAAACATAGGCAGGCTGAATTACACCACTAAGTGCTACTATGAGTCCTTCATTGCAAAGACCAATGCAGACTGGAATCGTCAACCTATCTAGAGTTTTTTTACATCTGTGACTGCGTAGTTTTCAAACCTGCAATAAGAATGTGCTTTGTTCAGCCACTTCTAGGCATTAAAGCGAAGCCTTCACTCCGCCCCACCCCCACTGCTTTGTGTGTGCTGGCTGCTGCCTTGCAGTACCAACTGAAGTGGGACTGAAAATAGGACCAAAACGTGCACCGAGTATGGGAAAAACATAAGGCTTCAAAGAAGCGCTGAGCAAAGCAGGAACATCTTCAATATGTAGCGAAGTGTGGTACAGAATTGTAGATGTTCAGGCTTGTTTGTTCGACGTCACGACAAATCGTAGCATGGAAAAACAAACCATTCCTGCACTAGTATAGCTTGTCATGTAGTTTAAAACATAAGCACAGCTTGCTTGCTCGTAAATACAGAGTGGAGCAGTATTGAGTGGTGGCAATAAGCACTGACCACCACAGTGGACGTTTTGCCCAGAAATGCGAAGCGGAGCAGCGTCGACATACAGCAAAGAATGGCTTGAAACAGGACTGCAACCTCGCTCGTAAACTTGAAGCAGGGCAGCATCGATATGAAGTGATGGGAGACGGCAGTGCGGTGTACACTGCCGTGAAGCCACATATCAAGGCAAGGTTCTCCGCCATATAAAGTTTCGTTCTCTCGTTATAACCTAGAAACCCAACCCGCTGCCCACCCCTGCATGTTGAAGTGCCCTTCTCTCCTACTTCATGGACACCCATCCTTCTCCTCTCTATAGGTCGACATATTGCATTTAGTAGTTAGCGATGTGCATGTAGCAATAGCGATAGTGCACGTGGCCCCAGTGAACTAGTGGTCACGATGAGCTGTGCTCAATGGTCATCCTTTACAAGCTCAGCAGAAGATGAAGATTATCAGCATTGTCGAAGCTTGGGGGAACAAGACCACTGGCCGACGATATGGCATGGACGAGTAGTGCATCTGCGAATGGAGACTGTTTCTTCAATGAAGTGAGTGTTGCTGTATGCAGTTATTTCTGCAGGTTACATGTGCAGATTTTTCCTTTCCGGGCTGTTGTAATTGAGGGTGCAGGTTATATGCAGAAAATATGGTCAAAGACATCATGCAGGAGAAGTTCGGTTTGAGGTGTAGTGTGTGTGAGATAGATCCTGGTTTCTGCCTGTCACATTCACTGCGTCAGAGTGCCACAAGTTCACATTGAGAGAGTTGTTTCTTGGTGAAAGCATGTCCAACCTAGTTACGTGCTCTATACATGCAAATGGTTGCTAAACAATAACAGCACTATTTTCAAACATCAAAGCAAGCTTTGCTTAAATGGGTTTACACAGCATGTCACACGTGCACAATTTTTAGACTTATTTTTTCTGTATGATGTCTCATAACCCTGAGAATGAATGAATGAATGAACAAACTGCAGCTGACGGCGGCCTCGTGGAACAGCGATAAAACAGCAGTGGCCTTGCGGTCTCGCAGTGCTCTGCTTGTGCCCAAACCCGTCTTTACGCTCCACAAAACAAACAAATTAACAGATAACTCAATTGGGAAATGCAGTCAGGTTTATAGAGACTCGGATGGAGTGATGAAATTGGGAAACTAGTTGAAAAAAAGTGTAGTTGGTGGAAGACATACATTACTGGAAAACTCTGCAAAGCCACTGCCCCGAAGCGTACTGAAACTTAGGCCAGTGATGATGATTTACTAATGTGAACCGACATGCAGAACGAGGCCAACACTGTCAAGTGGGCTGCTGGCTTACGTGGTCCCGGACTGTCTTTTCGGGGTCCATCGTGAGGGCACACAGAGCTGGAAGTACCCTGGTAGCACAGTCCTTGAGGGTGAAGTAGCCCTGGGTGGCGGACAGGGCCAAGATGGCAGCCATCCTCGACGGGTGGAATGGGTCCCGCATGGCACGCGTGAACGCTACTATTAGCACCCTCTGTCGCACCTATGTAGATAACATGCAAATGCAGAACCATTCAATTCAATTTAATCATATTCAACTTACAGAAAAGTATACAAGTGTGATATGTCATCATTACAAACTACACTATGTATCCAGTTCCCTGTTCATCCAGAGCTCTCACATGTGATAATACTACTATCTCAAGTGCCAACCAACCACTTCATCTATAGCACAAACTTGTAGTTTCTCATTCCTTTCCATTACAGTGTATTGAACTTGCAGCTGTGGCAACAAATTTATGCATCCTCGATATTTCTCTCTCTACACGGTGGTGATAACCAGCAGCTGCAGACCAAGCAGAGAGAAGTCAATGAGCTACCTATATTGCATCTCGTACCTCCTCATTGTTATCATCATCATCATCCTATTTTTATGCCAACTGCAGGACGAAGGCCTCTCCCTGTGATCTCCAATTATCCCTGTCCTGTGCCAACAGACTCCAATTAGCACCTGCGAATTTCTTAATTTCATCACCCCACCTAGTCTTCCGCTGTCCTCAACTTCGCTTCCCTTGGCACCCATTCTGTATCCTTAAACGGACACTAAAGGCTAATACTAAGTCGAAGTGGCCTGTTTAAATACCATTCCAGAAACCTCGCAATGCTTGTTTTGTGCCAAGAAAAGATATAGTTTACGAGAAAATTGCATCTGAAGCGTCCGAACACCTTTCTCGAAATTCAAATCTCCCGCCACCCAACCGCGGAAGCGGTGACGTTGCATATGCCATCGTCGCCCTCTGCTGCCGTCGGTGAGTGAAACGGCATCTGACAGATGGTGGTACCGAGCCAAGACAAATAAAGTCGGAGCGGCAGATTCTCCGCTGCAGCTGCTTTTTGTCCAAGTAATGTAGACCGTCTGGGCGTCTCGCAACATCACATGGAAGTTGAATTCTCTGCTACTTGCAGTTTGTGTGAGTTTCGCGAGGCAGCGAAACCAGCGCAGCACTACGCTATAACTACTGAAACGCGAAAGCGTGGGCGGCACGCAGTCAAGAAAAAGGAAACCGTTTGACTGCCCGCGACGTTGTCAAGGGTAATTTGAATGAGTTCTTTTGTCTAGACATGAAATAAAACTGGACAAGTAGCATTTTATTTCATCTTATAATACAATACGAGGTTGTTTTGTGCAACGAGTGGCTGACTACTAGTGACAGAATTTAACTGAGGTGTGCTTTCGTCATCGGGCAAGTGCTTGAATGTCCCGGGGGAGTCTCTAATCATGTCGTGCGTTTACCTCAATTTCTCGATTATTACGGCTCTGTTCGCGATAATATTGACGCATTAGAGATTCTCAAACACTAATCTATCACTTTAGCTTGACTTAATATTTGCCTTTATTGTCCCTTTAATGGTCCACCGGTTATCTAACCTACATATTACGTGAGCTGCCCAGCTTGATTTCTTTCTCGTAATGTCAATTAGAATATCGGCTATCCCCATTTGCTCTCTGATCCACACCACTCTCTTCCTGTATCTTAACATTACGCCTAACATTCCTCATTCCATTGCGTTTTGTGCGGTCCTTAACTTTTTTTCGAGCTGCTTTGTCAGTCTCAGAGTTTCTGCCTTATATGTCAGCACCGGTAGAATGCACTGATTGTACACCTATCTTTTTTGATGATGATGGTAAGCTTCCAGCCAGGATCTGACAATGTCTGCCGTATGCGTTCCAAGCTATTTTTATTCTTCTGTAAATTTCCTTCTCATGATCAGGGTCCCCTGTGAGTAATTGACTTAGGCAAACGTACTCCTTCACGGACTCTAGAGGCTGACTGGCAATCCTGAACTTTTGTTACTTTACCCGGCTATTGATCATTACCTTTGTCTTCTGCATATTAATCTTCAACCCCACTCTTACACTCTCTCTGTTAAGGTCCTCAGTCATTGGTTGTAACTCGTCCCCAGCGTTGCTGAACAGGACAACATCGTCTGCAAATCAAAGGTTGCTGAGATATTCGCCGTTGATCTTTGCTCCTAAGCCTTCCCAGTTTAACAGCTTAAATACTTCCAAGCACGCACTGAATAGCATTGGAGAGATTGTGTCTCCTTGTCCGACCCCTTTCTTTATAGGTATCTTCCTACTTTTCTTGTGGGGAATTAAGGTAGCTGTGGAATCTCTGTAGATATTTTCCAAGATATTTACGTAAGTGTCCTGTACTCCTTGATTATGTAATGCTTCTATGACTGGTGGTATCTCTACTGAATAAGATGCCTTTTCGTAATCTATGAAAGCCATATAGAGAGGCTGATTGTGCTTGCAGATTTCTCTATAACCTGATTGATGACATGGATGTGACTCATTGTAGTGTATCCCTTCCTGAAGCCTGCCTGTTCCCTTGGTTGACTAAAGTCCAGTGTTGCCCTTACTTTAATAGAGATTATCTTGGTGAATGTTTTATATAATAGTGGAAGTAAGCTAATGGGCCTATAAGTTTTCAATTCTTTAATTAAACATCTCACTTTTCATGGATTAGTATAATGTTGACATTCTTCCAGTTCTCTAGGACCTTTGAAGATGATAGACAGTTTGTACAAATGGCCGCCAGTTTTTCAAGCGTTACGTCTCCTCCATTTTTGATTAAATCAACTGTTATTCCATCTTCCCCTGCTGCTTTTCCCGATTTCATGTCTTGCAAGACCCTTCTAACTTCATCACTAGTTATAGAAGAACCCTCTGTAACCTGTTCATTACTACTTCAAATGGAGGTATTGTGGCTGCTCTCGGTACTGTACAGGCCAGTATAGAATTCTTCCACTGCTTTTACTATATCTTCGAGATTGCTGATGACATTACGATGCTTATCTTTCAGTGCACACATCTTGGTTTGTCCTGTGGTAAGTTTCCTTTTTACTGATTTCATGCTGCATCCATTCTTTACTGCCTCCTTAGTCTTTCTAACGTTGTAATCTTGAATATCCCTTATTTTCTCCTTGTTGATCAGCTTTGACAGTTCTGCGAATTCTATTTGATCTCATTAAAGCTAAGCATAGAGTCAGTCTACTATTTTGTCAGCCTCTGTGTGCTGGCGGTGACAAGTGAAAGCACCTGCATTCAGGGTCGTAAAATTATTTTTGTCAATTATGGCTGTCTTGATAAACAAGTCTTCCGAAATTTCGCACCTAATTTTGTGTAAATATTGTCAGCAGAGATGAAAAGAGTCTAAATTTCAGTGACTCGCTCTTAGCTTTCAAAGATGAACATAAATAAGTGCTTATTGTCTTCTATTCCCCAAGCTCAACATAGTCTACACAAAGGTAGCCACTACAGATGCTAACAGAATACGTTTCAATTTACATATAACACAAGTGGGTATAACAACTGGTGATTGAATCGTGAGGTTTAACACTCCAAAGCAACACAAGAGAACGTAAGAGGTGCCACAGTGGAAGGCTCTGGATTATTTTGACCACCCGAGGCTCTGTAATGTGCATCTAAATCTGAGCACACACAATATTTTTTTGCATTCCCACCATATATTACAATGCAGCCGCCACGGTCATGTATTGAAGCTGTGCCTTCGTGCTACGGCAGCAGAATGCCAGAGCCACTGTGGTGGGTTTAAAAACCATTTGTAACGATTGGCATATTCAGTACATTGAAAGCACATGAAGTAAGCTCGGATGCTATGATACGCTGTCATAGTGATCAAAATATTTTATTATCATTGTAAGCAGACCGAACTCCATATTCATTGCAGAAAGAGCAAAGGCGATTGCCATACCTGAGGGTGAAGATGTCCAGCTATCTTTCCAAGGCACACAGTGGTGTTTGTTCGGATGCCACCCTGCAAACACAAGGCGGAGGAAAATTAGCACGCCCAAAGGGGCACACCTCAGATTAAACTGCTAGCTAGCATGGGTAGCTAAATATGGCCACACTGGCACATTAATCATATTATTGCCTGCAAAAATTTGCGGGACAGAAGAGCCAGAAAAGAGAGAGAGAGAGAAAAATGAAAATAAACCTGGTCATGAATTCCAGCAATGGGAGGTTAAAAACTGTAGGCAAGGACAAAAGCGCCAAGTGAACACATCTATTGTAAGCTGCCAGTACAGTTTACAAGTGAGCTGAATTTTCATTAACCCTTACTTCCTGTGAACATTTATAGGCAATGTTACATCCGTCTTCTAAAACTCTTTTCAGGCTCATTTCTTATATCTGTTACACAGCCACCTGTAGTTGCAACGTAAAAAACACTGCTAATTCGCTATCCATGAGTTCCAAGACTACAGCATGCAAGGAGGCAAGAAAGAAGGTTGAAATGCTTGTGTCCATTTCAACCTTCGTTCTCGCCTGCTTGTGTGCTGCCAACTACAAGCCAGAGTAGCTAGCAACTTTTTCACCATAATTGAAGTTCCACAACCAGTGATTAAATGTGAACCTACACAATGGTTAAAGCCTCAAGATGCTGCAATGTGCAAAGGGATATTGAAAGCTTTGCATAGTTAAGTCATAGGTCATGTGCACTACACAAGACAAGACAAGGCAGCAGTAGCCTACCAACCTGGTCATCCTTGGACTGAAGTCGTGCAAAATGTTGCATCACTTCCTCGTTGAGGTTGTTGTAACTCAGCTTCGGTGCCAAGTGCACAATTGCCTTGACTGTCTGCTCACGTATCGTCGGGTTGGTGTCTGAGAAGCCTTGAACAACGTGAGGAAACACCTCCTGGTTCAAGACATCATTGCTGAGGTAGTCAACGAACTGGTCCACCTAGAATTTTCAAGACAATGTTACAGGTCAAGGGCTTGCTTATCTGAGGTTGATTAGTATGCACACTACAAAGAATGGCTAGTGGAGATCAGAAAAATCAAAGGGAACTCATGCCTGTTGCAAGAGACGGGCCCGTGTTGCCCTGTCCTTTGAGGAAAATAATTTGACAACACAGGGAACAATCTTTTTCTTGAATTCTTCAGCATCCAGCAGTTTTCCAATCTGAAAATGCAAATAGATTGTATCCAGGTCAAATGTACTCAAAGGGCAACGAACAGTCTCAAATTTGTATACTTGCTTATACTGAAAAATTGCACACAAAAAATTTTCCATGATAGTTACACAAACCACCAAACAGCAGCCACCAGTTGCTCTTGTGCTGTGAGCAACTCAAGACTACAATGTATTACGAACAAGGGCTTCTGCGAGCAGATTGCTTGAACACGTGCTGTGTGTTCAGTCCCTGCTGTAGTACATTTAGATGATGAAATGAACAAACGTTTCATGAACTGTCCTGGATTTTGCAGTGAGTTGGCACAAATGCTTCCTAATTGTGGCTACACTATGCTTTATTTTCCTAGGTGATACTGGCTTAGTAAGAATGCCTTCTTGCTGTAATCCTATAGAACTTTCAGTGAAGAGTCGTAGTTATAAGAATGTCTCACCTTAAAGAGAGGTGACAGTACGACTGAGCCAGCATCACCAAATTCAAACGCATTGATAAGTTGCGGGAGAATCTTGTACTTGCAGACATTGGTTGGGAAATTATCCATGACAGATGTGAGACCTGTGAAGAACCTGTTCTTTTCTGTAGTGTCCTTGATCTGAAGTCAAAAGGATAAAAAAAAGCTCATCCCTTTCACACACTTTATTTTGGACACCACAGTACCCTGTAAGAATAAATAAAACATTATTATAACAAACCTGAATCTCTTCAATGAAGAGCATGGTGTCAACAAAACTATTCTTGAAGAACCCGCCAGCTGATCGACACCTCGTGAGGACATCTGCTGGACTAGGGCGGGAATTAATGTTTGAATTTGTCAGCTGGTTAAAAGCAGGCGTGAGTGATTTTGGGATCTGTTTGCAAATAAAAGAAGAAACTCATGCTGTTGAGTGTGAACAAGTTCCAAATTTTAATTAAATGTAGAGCACGTGCTTGCGAAGGAAATCAACATGAGAATAAAATGACAAACCTTTCCGGGAGATTCAAGAGAAGAAGGCTTCAACAAAGGTCCATTGAAAACTTCCCACATCAGGCAGCCAAGACCCCAGCTATCTCTTGCCCTTTCGATTAAGGAAAATGATATGATAAAATTAAAAAGTTTTGAAATGATGCACCTGGGGCTGGTCTCATGACTGATCACTTTCAGTGACACTTCTACATTGAGGCACGCTACAAAGCCTACAACTTTTATACTTTATATGCTTCATATGTCACTAGCCAGAAACAAAGGTACTATCGTCATGCTATGCTGAAGGAACTCAAAGTTTCAACTCTGGCTTACCATCAATCCCATTTCTTGTTCTGAAGTTGATTTGTATGAAACATGTGGAAGACAGCTTCACACACGTCACTTCAAATGTTCCCCTAGTAATATTGCTAGCGCTAATATTGCCTGCATTCAAATAACCTACCAACAGGCTTTTTAGCGCATGGTGCCATGAAACAGTAAGTGTAATATGAGATGCAAACAGAAAAACGAGTGTTTATTCAAGTGTACACAGTCAGTCCTAATTATGTGTTTCATATTCTTTTCTTTTACAATATCATGTGTATTACCCTTTTCACTTACTATGCAGTTTCAAGGATTTGGTTGGGCATCTCATTCCAAAGGAGAATGAAAATACTTAGTGGAAATGGACAGAATGAATGCTCACAGCATATAACTAAGAACTCCAATAACAAGCCTCGTGTTGATCTGAAGATGTTTGCCCACTGATGCTTCAGTTACTTACAAACAGATTGCCAATAGATTTTGATTCAAGCTTTACAATCTTTACATATATTGACTCTAGTGACGTCTGCCGTCCAGTCCGGAACCTGTCCATCGTTAACCAGAGTGTTTACATTCGTCAATGGACATCATCCAAACGTGCTAAGCCAGTCCTTTTCACGTGTTTCCTACTGTTTTGGTTTGTGAGCCAGTGCGAATTTTATTCTGCACTTCCTATACGGTTCCAAGAATAAGCATTTTCGTGCAGTGTCACAGCACTTCAACAAAGTATAACTTTTGCAATGAATTCACTTAATATCCATAGTGAAAAGACGTATCAATCTTACCACTTTGGTCCTGACCGCCTGTGGGATGCGGATGAATCCTTAAGTTCAGGAGGTGTGTAGACATCCAAGGCGGAAAGGTTTTTTCTTGGTGGAGACTCCGTCACAAGACACATGTACTCTACGCCGCCAATCTTCCACTCTCCAGCACGATTGACAAAAACTGATGATAAGCAAATGTTGTTATGGCTGAGGCCACAGTCTCCTGTCAAGAATCCGAGTCCTTTCTGAACAGTGAGGAATGGGGTTAAGCGTTTGTCAAAGCACTACTCACTGCAACAATAGCATCATGTGGAGTAAGATGAGTCACTGCACTTACCGTAACCTGGTAAAGACCCCATGCGGCACCTAGTTTTTTTTCCTCGTCTTTCTTTTGCACCTCCAAATGTGTAACAAGGGGCTCCACATATTCAGTTACTAGGTATATCACTTTCTCAGTCTGAAAAAGGTGTAATAATATTTAGTCATTATGCAGGTTACTACTGCTATCGCTACAAATAAAAACGGCTTCAAATATGAATGAAAGAACGTCATAGGGGAAGCAGTTACCTCGAGACTGTCAACGTATTGTAGGACGTTCGGGTGTCTTAGAGTTTTGAGCCTTTTGACAGAAGCCTTGGCAGTGTCCAGCTAGGGAACAAAATCACAGAAAAGATATGCGCAAAGCTACGAAATCTTGCGACGCAGCGCCTTATCGATCATGGAAAAAGTCCACAAATGATGGAAAGAGTCCACTCACCAAGCTCTCATTGCCTGCTTTCGCTTCGAATACGAAAACGGACACATCTTGATCACCTCCCTGAAGAGCAAGGCGTCATTCATGTCAGTGACAAGAAAAATATCTTACAAAATGGGGAAGTGACACAAACTTTTAAATGAAGGCTCGCGGAATGCTAAACAGACTCCCTTACTTCGGAGAATAACGGCTTTTAACAAGTGCCACGACGCAGCTACGGAATGGACCTGACGTGACAAGTAACAGCCAGCGAGCTATATCCGTTACCTTTTTCTTTCCCTTGTGTAGCTGCCAGAGCGATTTTTCTTCTAGTCCGGGCACAAGCTCACCGATCTCGTATCCAAAGTCCTTGGCGGGGTCTCTCGCAAAGAATGACCACATTATGGGTTGTAAACAATATAAACACCGCCTCTCCCGACGAGGCAATCAGTTGCTCGCCGCTACAGTCGGTGGCTTGGACGTTGCGACGCCGCTGACGGTGTGTCAGCGTCGGATCGCAATCACAACCGGCACAAAAGAGTACGGCCTCTCGTCGGAGTCTGTCGGTCGCACGACTTCAACATCCCATTTGTAACTACCTAATCAGAAGCGCGTAGTAGCATGTAGTAGGACGCGCCGATCAAACCCTGTAATCGTGCGCTTGAGCTGATGCTTCCTTACATTGCCTCCCATTGTTGCGAGCTGCAGAAAAGAAGCCCTCTGCATCTATCTGTTGTAGAATAACACATTTGAAAAAGCGCGCGCAGTTTAAATTGATAACTTTAGCTAGCTTTCGCTTCCAGAATTCTCTTGAGTATTCTGTGGTTAAGTGTGAAAACACTGCAGCGAAATAAGCCGCTCGAAACGATGCAGGTTCCACAGCCATGTTCTTTCCTTTTTTTTTTTTCCGCACTCCTTCGTAAGCGCAGTAAGCGTTGCACAGATCGAAGTGGTGGTGCAGTGGAATAGTTCATCGCGCGTTGGGTATTCCCGTACTAGCTCCCAAGAGCGATGTTGATACTCCTTAGAGTGAGCTCCATATCTTTAATTCAATAGCATTTGCGACAACAATAAAGTGTACTGAGCGCCTAGGTGTCCAGTTGAACACCGAGCAAGAACTTGAATTTCATAATGTCCGATTTGTCACGCGTTTATTCGTCCTCCAAAAAGGCAGCCTTGTATAAGACAACATATTGAGAAACGGACAGAGACGAAGTTTGTGGATGGCTCTTCAGCGTAGTTCTACTGATGATCGGTGGCAACCGCCAAGGAAGGACAAGGAAGAGGAGGCGAATGCAGCGCGTGACTAAAAAGTGCGCGTGAACAAGAAGATCCAACACAAGCGGAGGTACGTACGTTTACTCCGTGGTCCTCACTACTATATCAGCAAAAATAGAGTGTTGAGCCACACTAACCGTGGCTCCCAGGCGCAGCGGGACGTAGACGCCTGTGTTCTACGAAGAACTCTGTGCTTGTTCGCCATTATAGCAACAGCAGCAGCTTCCGGTGTGCTCACTACAATCGTTCTGTGCCTATGGAAAATCGACAGTGCTGCTGCCTTCGGTCAGCTGTAGTGATCATAAAGTAATAGAAATAAGACAGATTGCCCAGTTTTGCCGGATATATCAGGTGATCGGTTTTTCTTTCTTTATTCGTGGAGACAGATTTATTAAAATCAGCCTGTGGCAGACAGCGCAATTATTGCATCAGCTGTATTTGCTTAATTCAGCAGTATTTTACTTGCACTGCAGATCTCATTGCCTTTGAGGTTAGGTCATTAACAGCTTCTCTCGAATTAACTCTGGAAAAATACCTCTTCAGTATCCTTCGTGAAATACATTGATGATTTACTGTTAAAATGAGAGTGTTGACAAGTTAACTGAAGCTATATAGCAAGAGTAACGAGACAGGCATATACGAAGATAGCCATAAAAATAATCTTTTTAGTCTAGAGCTGCGGTAAAAAATGGGGGCGAGGTAATTTTATTGCTATTTCATCCGACAAAGCTGGTGGTCTCAGTGAATGCCGCTCATGCAGCGATCGCTCATTGCGCCTCTACATTGTGCTCCCCCATTCTTGAAGCAAGAAGCACTTTGAAGTTTGGCTGCCTGTGTGTCTGTCTCTTCTAGAACGCAAAGGAAGCACTGTCTTTAGAGGCAGAGATTGAGAGAGAGGGGGCGGGGGGTTACAGATGCCATAGAGGCCGCGAGCCGCACTTGAACCCGCGAGAATCCGCACTTTAGTCATCCCTACTATATATAGCACTAATCAGACACTATGCACTATAGCACTATGATCAGACAGACGCCATTTCTTTTTTCATTCATGAGCGTACTAAGCACGGAACGATCTTTTAAATTGGCGTGTATGTTCCTTGGTGTGGCTGTCGCTCCACGGTGTTTTCTCCTCCTTGCAGTCACGTCGCCTTACCAACATAATGGCGCAGTCCCCGGAAAAAGTGAGTGTGGTGCACCTTTAGCGAATCTTTAATATAAAAATCATGCATGTCATTTGCTTGAATTTCGACATAAAGTTCATTGAAAACTACAAAAGAACACTAAAAATGCAATATAACTTCTGCAACAACTTATGCAAGTTGTGCAACTTATGCAGCGAGTGGCGTCTTTTCTTGTGTGTCTTCACTGTGTCCGTGTCAGTGCGCTGCTTCACCAGTAAGGTATGATTAATCACCAACTAGCCCAACTTTCCACATCACTGATTATGCAAGGGAACGCGCCTAGCTTCCACGAGATTCAGCGTCAATGATACAACATATTCATAGTTGCCCATGCGGCCATGGAGGAAAGACAAGGAAACTAGGAGGAAGCGTCACGTAGCAATATTGAACCCTCGTCATTAAAAACTGTTCCATCCAGTTTTCCGAGGACTTGGCCATAACACAAAAGCGAAACGTTGTTCGAAGCAGTGGCAGCTTTGTTGCACATTCATAAATACAGGTCCATAAATGTCCGCAGTTTCTTTAAGTTAATTACAGTTTCGCTCGAAGAGCGTAGCAATGACAGCGATAGCAAGCACGCGAGGCCTGTGCTTCTGCGCAGCGTAAACAGCCCTCCGGAGGCTGCCGGGCGTCATATCCTATGAAACGGCGTATGTAGCAAAACTGCGTCGTTAGAGCAGCGGCTGCATCGTGCGCGCGTGCGCCCATAAAATGTTCAAAGGTGAACACACAATTTAGCGAGCGCGCTTACCCAGTGTCACCTCTGAGCTGAATGCGAGCATCCGGTGGAAAAACAGCGAACTTGGCGGGGCCTTTCGCTGCGCCATATCCAGCAACTCCTCCCGACACGCCCGCGAGACCACGTCCGTGTCCTTCCCCGTCCGTTTCCCCGTCCTAGTTTCCAAATCTAGGGGCTGTACCAGTTCCCACCGTTTAGGGTGGTGACGCGTTTGCCATTGTGGTACAAACTCCGTGTGTGAGCTGCAGTTGCCTCCACTTGGCCCCTGAAAGAGTGTCACGCTAGCTGGAAGCCGGTCCTTGTTCAACTGCTTTTGCTCTGTGAATATAAATTATAGAATAATTGAAAAAAATACAGGCTCCTTATTCCGGGCTAAACTGTTGTCTCTGGAAGATTTGTGATATCGTGATCTCCCGGTACCATTTGCCAAGACATTTAAATATTTCATCCTAATAACAGTTACACTAGCGACACGTCGAGCAGTATATCGCTGGAATGCCAGGAAATTTTCGGGATGATGATCGCGCGACATACATACACGGGACAGATTTTTGCCGGAGCTCGGCAGATAACACTTGGCGTTAAAGCACGAGATAGGTCATTGTTTCAATAATCCCGCATGGCTGCACTTGGTTCGTCACTTGCTTGTGCGCGGCTCGGAAGTTGTAACTCGTAACGAATGCACCGCTAATTCTTCGGACGGACCGGGGCTAGTTTTGCCGTAGCAACGGCATCGAGGCCGAGAACATGCACAAAATTCGGCCAGCTGGAAGTGAGCGGCACGGGCTGGGCAAAGTGACGGGAGCTCTGGAGGCCAGCGGCACACTGTATACCACGAACCGAGCCACGTACGGGAATACAGGGCGTGCTGTTGCCAGGACTCAACGCCCGATGTGTGCATTTCCACGAGATTCCACGAGATGATTCCACGAGAGAAATCGCGGAGAGGATGGCGTCAGAGGAGGCTTACTTGCGAAGACCGTCTGACAATGACGCCAATTGCTCTCTCCTATGAAGTATTTTTTCATGACTAGCGCAATTAAAAGTTCCCTATTCCCCCCCGCCTCCCTCGTGCTATGGGAAGGCCCCTGACATGCGAGCAGACTACGTCATGGAGCTCACTGACGTTTCACAGAGGTATTCACAGAGGTAGCAGCCACAGAGGTATTTCTGTTGGTGAAAGCGCCAGGCGAAAACCTTGCTGTATGCATAGTCGGCAGCAAAAGTCTAGAATCTAAGTCGCCGTGTACCGATATAAGTTTCAAGTCGCCTCTAGACTACGTCGTGAATCTCTGTCAGCGAAAGAGCCGAACAATTGTCACTTGCAGCGTATAATTGGCAGCAACGGAAGCCATAAGAATCGGTGCCGCTGTATAACTTCGCACACTTGAAGCCACCACTCCTGTACTGTCATAAAGTATACCTCATTATAATCTCACTGATGTCGTCGTTTCCGTCGTACTGACAGCCACGTAAATTTTTCGTCGGCGAGACGCAGCGCTCATTTGTTCTCGTCCGTGCCCTGCGAACGACTAAAGTCAACAAGAGCGACCGACGCGCATTGTTGCCGTATGCGCCAAAGCGCGCGAAAAGGTTATCGTGCAAGCCTTGACAGAACAATAGAGGAAACCTATTTACTGAAACCCCCGGCGCAGGGAGCGTGTTGCGCATACGTTCTATATATATTCTATCATTGTCGACAGTCGCAGTTTGTTCCTTCGTGCGCTTAACATCGTACGAAACCACAATCGATTGATTGTTTCGAGCGGTTTACCGTACCAAAGCAACACCACGCAGAACTGCGAAAGACGCCTTAATGGTGGGCTCAGGGTTAATTTTTTCCTACTTGGGGTTACTTGAGAGAAATCTTTATTTCGGGGCCAAGTCCAAACTGCCTATTCAAATAAATGTAAAATGCAGAAATGTTTTCGTGAGATTCACACAAAATATATGTTGCATTTTTCGAAATAGGAAGTCACATACTGGCAACTGTAGAAAACAAAACTTTTATTTACGCTTCGATTTTTTTTAACGAAAATTGCTGAAAATCGGGAAGCTTCAAAAAATTGAAGGGCGAAGTTTACGTATCTGCAACATATTGCACCAAGACCAGATATCGCAGTATAGGTAAGGAGCTTCTAAAGCGTTACGCTTTTAATGTATTATAAGGGGCGGTTTAGAAAATTTTGATAACTTCTTTTTAATTATTTGTTGCGCTATTGAACACCGGTTCGATCTTGGCCTAGGCGATCGCAATTCACTGGGTGCAGAATGCAAAGAACGCTCGTGCGCTTATACTTGGTTTATGTGCATGTTAAAAGAACCCCAGGTGGTCAAAATTAACCTGGTGTCCCTTACTGCGGCGGGCCTCATAATCAGATCGCGGTTTAGGCACGTGTAACTCCGTAATTTATCACGAATGTTTTTCCGCGTAGTGCAACTAGTACACATGGATGCTGCGTGTGACTTGTTATTCCTGTGCATCCATGTAGAAGTTGCGGTATACACAGGAAAGCCTTCATGATTACGTGTGCCAACAATCCCAAGTCTCAATCAATGACATGGTTTATTGATAGTTGGTCTTCCCCCCAATTTTGCAATTTTCATGAATTTTTCTTTGAACATTGATGACGTAACGTTTTTTTCCTACAGTTACTAGATTTTAACTTCGTCTTTTAAGTGCAACAAACCTCATTAAAATTTGTACTGTGGTTGTCGAGAAAAGCAGTTTCTCCGTTCCCGGTGCATTTAAACACGAGCTCCCGAGCTAAATATTTCTCTTAAAGTGCGTCCAAATCTAAGCACACATAACTGTGTGCGCTTTTTTTTTTTCATTTCGGCCCCCATCGAAATGAGGCGGCCGCGATCGGGTATCGAACCCGACCGCGACTGGCTATTGGCATTTGTTGGCTGACTCAACGGCTATGGCGTCCTCGTGCTTAGCAGTACTATAGTGAACTAGTAGAACACCATAGCAGTACGACGTCGTATCCACGGAGTCACCACAACACAGTACCCAACAACGTGCTTAGCTGCCACACTTTCTTGAAATTTCTGACTGCACAAGCGAGTCTGGAGCGAGCGTTAGAACGTCACGATGTCCTGCTCTATCACGTGACCACGCTTTGTACCATGACATCATGACACGCGTCACTTTCTGAAAACGAAACTGATGACGTAGAAAAGCTGTTACGGTGAGCTGTATCTAGGACACTCTGAGGCTTTCCAGTATTCTTTTTTTCTAGTGTTTGGAAGTTGAGGACATTCGTTCAAAACAAAAAATGAAAACTAAGGAATGTCATGTCAGTACTCCTTCAAAATTCCCGAACAAGCTCTCCGTGGTATCATAAACTGCGACACCACTTGTTCAGGGCTAGTTAAACATGTTTATCGATAAAGACCGAGGATATTGCGTTCTAAAGTAAAGATAACGCCTCGGTCATTTGGTAAAGATAACGCCTCGGTCATTTGGTATTTATTTATTTATTTATTTATTTATTTACACTAGAGGTACGTAGCAGTACTGCCCAAGCGGGAGAGGTTTTACAAGAGATGGGTTAGCTACATTTTTTTCAGGTGATGTAACGGTCGTGCATTAAGCACTATTTGCATAATAACGATTCTATGTCCTCACATGTAATAGGAAAGAATGACATGATTAAAAAAAAAACCTTCGTAAGGGCTAATTAAGGTCGTACTACTTTATAATGATTAGCGCGTGACGACTTGCGGTGCTTGAAAAAACGTATGCAACACTTGAGAAGCCAGTTTTGTCATGAATCTCGTGATACACCTCTTACATCCCACACATTTTATTGTGCAATATAACGGTGCAAAGCATGCCAGAATGGTACGAAATCCGGGGCGTCGCACTGAAGTCATCGGCGTAAGTTTGACCAAGTTTCCCTGCTAGCACGGTCAACGCCAATACTCTGTACCAGTCTAAAGGGATACCGCTTCTCTTCTTTTTTTTTTTTTCCAGTGTCTCCTTAATTAACAGTGGTTCTCACTACGCACATGTATTGTAAACAACGTCCCGTACAGCATTATATACGTGTCGTTTCCACCATGCAATGTGACGTTTCCCGGCCGTAAAACACTCAAGCGATATGTTGTTGTGTCTTGTTGCTTCCAAGGACGCCAAGCCGCATCCAAGTGACATAAAAGCCGCGATCGGGGAATATGAACTTGTGAGTCGCATCATATTCTTAGATGAGATATTACTATGCCATGCTTTCATTATTCGGGGCAAATTATTTCCCAACTAGAAAGCATCTCGCTTCTGCTTCCTTCGTTGAATGACAAAGTGCCGTATAGGGCAAGTACTACCATTCTTGCAACCTGACAACGCAGTTAGCACTGCACCGTAGTAGTCCATCTTATAGGCATAATTCTAATTGCAATGACGTGTAGTGTAAGACAGATACGGGTCGTGTATTACAACGAAGCTGTAAATGTTGCTAAAATCACTTTTCGAGTCGGAAAAAAAGAAAGTACGCAAAAAATATAAGAAAACACGTTCCGATTGAATGGTCGAAATATAGCTACAAGTCGTATGGAATACAACTTTGCAGATGTACAGGAGATCTTACATATCACATGTGCGGGGAATTTTAAAGACCTGCCTTGATTATGGGCGCCACAAGAAATTATCACAGCATCGCTAATTGCACGTAACCACCCACGGTGCGTTTGAGACAATTGCTGCAAGAGCACAGTCCCCTGAGCGGGAATGAAACCTCAAGGGAATAACGTTGACGCAATTGCGGAATAATCAGGTGAATTCAGAGAAACTAACAAAGTATATTGCGGAACCCACTGAAAACGGCTTACAAAGTGGATAATGGGCGAAAAAAATACGGGGTTTAATGTTCCGAAACTGCACAGTTGGTAGTGAGGTGCCCCGGATTAATTTTGACCACCCAGAATTCTTTAACATGCACCCAAAGCACGGTACACGAGCAATTTTTATTATTTTGCATTTAGCCCGCATCGGAATGCGCCGGGATTCGAACCCGCTACCTCGTGCTCGGCTGCAGAACGCCATTGAGTCACCGCGGCGAGTGATGTTGGGCAAAGCCATTGCCCCGTTCCCACGTATTTAGGCTTCCGCATTCCGCAGTGGTTTGCTCTTGCGATGGTAATATTACGTCGCCTCGCGGATAGCTAATCGCACGTGAATGCACTTACTTGAATTGGTGCCTATAACATTCGGCTTCTCCACAGCACACATAGGCGCGGCAAACGTGCAGCACATAAATGACAACGAAAAAAGGCTCATCGTAATATCTTCAGACCTCGCTGAAACATATACCGTCTCGTCTTGTTTATCCTTGTCTTCCTCTTTCAGACGACTTCCCAGGCGGCGCACGCTGCTGCTACTGCCGAAGTAAGGCTCTCAGAAAGCGAGTGATGTATACTGTAGCCGTAAGCCATGTCACAGTCATATGAAGCCAACGGACGGTGAAACAATATAAGATACTTACAGCGCCATGCACGCGCACAAATACACAAGGAAGTGCAACAGGGAGACAGCTCCGTTTTTAGAGCATTGTTGCACGTGTGATGCGGTAGATGTGGGTCCGGCTCCCACCAGGCTGCAGGTTGTCTTTTCCCCTTTTATTCGCCTTATCAATGCGATTGGCATTCTTAGCCTACTTCGGTCCCTTTGTGTCTATGACTGTCTAACCTCTTTAACGCCACTGTTCGCTTAAGTAAAAAGGAAACGTTTTCCGGTGCCGGGTGAATTCGAACCCGCGTTCACACGCACTGGTTGCGCCACTGACACCTGCGGGCCGCAAGAGAACAATCCTCTGCGCATGCGCGCAGTGGCGCGCCACCGGTGCAATCTCGGAGGCCACGCAAGATGGGAGGGTGCGGGGGAGGCGGCAAGAGAGAGGGGCCTGACTGTGCACACGGCTCATACATGACGCGTATACCGACGCTGGAAAGACAGAGCGTCGCTGCGTTGCTGAAAGGGTAATTGCGCATTAACGTCGGCAGTCATCGTGAGATGAGTTCCGCCGGAATTCATTTATTTCTACGTTTCAGTTAAAAAAGAACAAGTGATTTTCCCTATGTTTTCCCTGTCTTAGTTCTCTGTTGGCTTCATCTTGTTGGAAAAGACGAAAACCAGAGCCTTTCGGTTATTCCTGTTCTTCTCGCTCGATATAAGTCAGAGAGAGAGAGAGAGAGAGAAAACAAGGATAGGAAAGGCAGGGAGGTCAACCAGAAGAGCATCCGGTTTGCTACCCTACACTGGGGGTGAGGGAAAAGGGAATAGAAAGAGGAATATGAGGAGATATAAGTCAGGTTGGAACTTAAAGTTACACTGAAGAGGCAACACTAAATCAATCCGAAATGATAAAGTTTCTGAGAACCCCAGTTATGTTTATTTGGTGAATCAAGGTTAATTACGCAGTTAATGGTGCAGGCTTCACTATATTGAATTTCTTGCCCGAACCACTCGTAGCGCCTGTACATAAGCGTGACGTCACAAATGTCGAATTAGTTTTCGCTTTTGGGCCGTTTATACTGAAACTCTCAAAAGTTGTTAGGCTGAGCTTTTGGTTCCCTTTGAACGTGGCGTCACGAAACGGGAGCTTCAACGTGGCGTTGCCAGTAGAGTTTCATCTTCTTTTAAGGCGAAAGCCTTGGAAAAATCCGATGTCCGGCGTTATGTACACAAATTCTTGGCACCCAAAATTCATAGGGAGTTGAGCCTTCGATCTTTGGGCAGAGTCGAACCCACGACCTTTGGTGTTAATTAGGGTGAATTAATTAGGCCATCAATTTCATTATAGAAAGCTTTACATGAACCGACCGTAAGTTAGATTCCTATGGATATCGTGAAGGTCGTGAGTCGAATCCACTAGCTTTGGTGTTAATTGAGGCGAATTTAGTTAAGGCACTCGAAATCACGACCCAACATGGAGATATGGGCGAACAGGCCTCTCCAAGTAAGATTCCAATTAACATCGTGAAGATCGAGAGTCGTACCCGCGACCTTTGGTGTTCATTAAGGCGACGTTAATTATTGCGCAGTCAATTAAGGTAGAGCTAATTGAGGCACTCGAACCCACTACCTTTGGTGCGAGAAAGTAATAAGTAATAACAACGCATTCGAATGAGAATGTCAGGTAATGCAATGAATGCCTCGTGAGCGCGCAGGCTTCCGCCTTCATCCTCTTTAGCGTATGCTAAAGTGACTGTAAACTTTTTTGTTGTGTTTTGTTTTAATGCGTCTTTATCTCGGCCTTAGGTAGGCTTAAGCCTTGCGGAAATTTTCTCATTTTCTTTTCTGGTCTGGATCATGACGGCTGTATTAGGGAGGCTGTTTGACATACAGGAAGTGTAATTTAATAATACAGCTGAATTTAATGTTTCCCTTTATAGCGTGTCTAGCTTCCATCCAGGCACAAAGCGCTCTGCCCCCCCCCCCCAGCTCCCACACACACATACGCACTCACGCACGCACAGCAGCAGTTATAGACCACACTTTTTTTTTTCATCTAGCCTGCGCCAGGATAATGCTGCAGAAAAATTCTGAAAATACATTTAAAAATCCGCCCACAACACCGCACTGCGCCAGCCCTCTGTGGATCTGCCGTGACGTCGCGGGAATGAGCGAACGTTATTGGCTGGCGTATGTATACAAAATTTCAAAAGTTTAACAGCAGTGTATCTGCCACTACTTCTTAAAGGGACACTAAAGAGAAAAATGATTTCTTCTGCATCAGCAAATTACCTTTCTACGATGCCGAAAACACCACTCTTACTACGATAAGACACTTGGTAAGCCAGAAAAAGCACAAGAAAGAAAGACGGGTGGCGACGCCTCCTTGAAGTTCCCGCACCTGGTCGCGGTGACGTCATGGATTTTGATGACATCTTCTAGGACCTACTTAATTATATATTGGTACAGATTGACTACATTGTGTTCTAAAGGAACCAAATATTACACATGGCAAGTTTCAGGAACCTTTACTCATCCAACGCAGCCCAAACGCGATAACATAGTTTAAGTCTCCGACGTCACACTGATGTAGCGGCGTCGGGGTTTCGGCGCGAAATTCAAATACTGCTACTTCGACTTTCATTTTCACATCTAATACTCAAACTATTATTTTGAAGTGACTGCCTGCAGGGTCCTCAAACAATTGTTTGTTTGTCTAAGCTGATTTATTGTTTCTATTTAGTGTCCCTTTAAGGTTAACAGCACGACACTATATGTAGCCTATCCACAATACACTTGAAAGGTAATCAACTACTGTACAGCTAAACTAAGTGCTTCTCCTTTGTGTCAATTTATTAAGCAGTGAATGAACTAAATTTTGCACGTATGGAAGCGCCCGATACACTCGCCTTTCCCTGCGTGTCTACCATTTCAGCAAATGTCGTACTGCACGCAATAGTCGTGTCCGTCTAGCCCTGAAACAAACCACGTGTCCTCTCGGATCTCTGAATCGATGCTTGTTTCGCAGTCGGCGACGGCTGCCGGCGGTGCAGCGCCCCACCTGTCACCCCCGACAACGCTGGTGCCCCCATCGTCGGTGAAGAGCCCGACGAACGACATGGTGGCGACGCCGCTGGTGAGTAAAGCTCGCTCGGGCCCGTGCTTGTCGTACATGGAACATTCTGCTGGCAGTGGAAGAGGCAGACGACAGAGGGAATCCGTCAACAGCTTCCTCACTTTCGTTCTGCTCAACGTTTCCCTGCTTATTGGCGCGTCACTTCGAATAAACACACCGGCAGACCAAAGTGGCTATGTTAGACACTGTCATGTATCCAAATTCTGCAATGGTGGTTGGAGCCAATGAGAGGATGTAGCAGCCCCGTGAGCCAATCAGAAGTGACTAGATGATGATTTCGACAATATGGCGGAGTTTGGCAGTGTCCCCAATTTAGGTGATGATGATGATGTCCCCCTTGAAACAGGGCTGCAACTCGTAGTCGGCGAGCCTGCTTGAGCTAATCGGCTAAGTATGTCGCAGTCTATAGTCAAGTGCAACTTAGAAGACAGCGGCATTTGCCCCCTCAGAGGCGGATGCACGCGATCCTCCTCCAATGGGCGCGCACTCTACACTGACGTCATGAGCCGGACGGCGGGTTACCCCGCCGACGGAGAACATGGCAGCCCGCGCTTCGAACTGGGCCGAGTCGCGTCAGCGCGACCATTTCTTTAGTCGCAGGGGAAATCGGCTGCCGCTCTTCAGTCATCTGGGCGGGACCTCTCCTTCCTTCTTGTGTTGTACCCGACTATAGAATATTGCCTATCTCTGCTTTATACTCTTTTTCGTCTTTAAAGTAACTGTCTCTATATTGTAACATTGTCTTGGTCTGTAACGACACCGACTGCATCTGTTTCATGGTTTGTTCGTTTGTTTGTTTGTTTGTTTATTTCATCAACGCCCTGAACGTCCCTTGTTTATCTCGACCGCGAGCAGTTAACGTTACCATGAGCAGAGAGACGTTAGGGAGCTCTCATTTCACGCAAGTGTGTGCTCGCATCCTTAAATAAGTAGTGAGATAAATGGATGGATGGATGGATGGATGGATGGATGGATGGATGGATGGATGGATGGATGGATGGATGGATGGATGGATGGATGGATGGATGGATCCATCCATCCATCCATCCTACTTGAATCCATCCATCCTACTTCATCGTACTTGAAATGTAAGCGAGAAGAAAGAAGACTTGAAGTCACAGCTGCTGCAGGGCTACTAGTGTGACTGGTCAAGTCACTGCCGTCAAAGTGAAAGCGACGGATACGACAGCCCGAATGTACTAACTGTATATAGGTTGAGATATGCGTTCGCATTGCGAAGCTTTCGAGACTTGACGATGGTGCGACATGCGAAGCGCAGCGCCTCTTGTACGCGGGTGGTTATGCCACATTGCACTTCTGCTTTGCAGGAGCACAACCTGTCGAAGGAGGCGCTGTGCGGTTCGAGGGCAGCCAAGGACAGCAACGACGCTTCCATGGTAACGCCTCTTGGCAGCGAATACCTTTTGCTATACCCTACGCTGCTGAGCCTAACAGAAAAGCTAACCTTTCAGTGCACAAAGGCGTGCACAAATACGCGTGCGCAGGTGATCCTTTGCCAGCGGCTCGGTAAGCCGGACGAGATGCAGGGGAACGAAAAAAAAAAAAGAAAAAGAACCGGTGGCGACGCCATCTTGAACTTCTGGCACTACTGCTCGTGATATCGTGGATTTTGATAGCCTCTTCTCGGGAGTAGCTTTGTTTATTGATTGAAGTGATCGATTGACGTGATTGAAATGATCTCATTTTGCTGTTGTAAGTATGCAACGTCGCTATTTTTCTACTTAATGCTAAGCAGAAATATGTACACCATGATTTACGTGCACACGTATACTATAACGCATGTGGAGCAGGCGTACCCATATTATTTTTCGGCTTTTATTCTTTATTACATGTTTGTGTGAATCCATATCAATGGTGTCCACTGCTGCCAAAGAAAGAGATAGTCGCTTCCGACGAGCTGCTCAGCGTAGCAGTTTTTATGCGGCTGCTCCCCTCCGGCTATTTAAGAAAACTCAACTTGAAATTGAAAGATAGGGTTGCAAAAGAGTCAATACTCACCATATCGAGCTTTAGCGACTTCTGCGCAGTGGCCGAACACTCGCAAAGAGTTCGAAATTTGGGACACCTCACTCACGTGCCTGTGCCGTTTTCTTTTCTTTCTTCGTGCGCAGACGGCCTCTGCACTACAGCGCGTGCTGAGCCCGCCGGGACCTGCATCTCCGCCGGCGGCGCCGCCGCAAAAGAAACTTGAGGTGGTTGGTACACGCCGGCTGATTCCGCATGGCGCGCTGTCGCCAGCCGCGACCAGGGTTGGCGTTACCTGCATATGCTCCCGTAGCATGTACGGGCACACCAGCCTGGGTCGTACTTTCAAGGTTTCGCGTTCGTTGCACGGGGGCTTCGTGCTATTAAGACCACAGAAGCTAAATCTGTCGATGCAGTGGTTGATCCACAGTGGGAGTCATGAGTGTAGCGAGAGAAATAGTACGCTGGGCATGCAAGAAGGAAAAATACTAGGAGGTGCAGCGTGACGTTAGGCCGCTATAGTCTCCGCAAGGCAACCTACCCGAACGCCGCCCCTTTCCCCTTTCTGCGGATATCAGCGGGTTAGATTTTGGGAAGTGGGCCCTCCAATGTTGCCGGACCTTTCAAGGCGCTGTTTGTTTCGTGGTGGCTCTTACTGACGTCTTCGTCATGCTCCGCCCCTCTCCACTCGCTCTACTCTTCCCCCCCCCCTCCATTATCCGCGCGCTCGGTAGTCACATATTGCCCCTTGCCTGCCACGTGGCGAGGGAGTATTTCCCATCAGCCTTTATACTTTTTCGTCTAGGCTTCAAGATTGTCACTTGACGCTCCCTCCTGCAGTCTCCCTCCTTCGTCCATGATGCTCGGTGACCAGCTTAAGAATTCAAATACATCAGTTCCGCGGAAACCTGGAAGGTGCAGGCTAGCGTTATGTATATGCTATACCAAAGGTACATTTAACATATGCAGTAACTCTAGTGCATGCTCCACCTTCCTCCACCTCGCGGGCCTCCGCAGAACTGATTTATCGAAGTCAGTGTCCCTGTACTTTCAAGATATCGATGAATTCGGACTCGCTCTATACTAAACGCTCACGATCTGCTAGCGCCTCCTGGTTAGCTCAGATGGTAAAGCAACCACCTCGGAAAGGCGTTCGTCCGGGGTTCGATCTCCGAACCGGGACTAATTTTGCTTCGTCCGGAACAACAAAAAGTTCAAGCGGCACTTAGTTGTCCTTATTTGGATGAATGAGAAAGCATTGCGACCACCGCGCGATGCCTATGCTCTTTCAGGCGTTGAGTACCTTGTTCTTGGGACACCCTGGTTCGACTCCCACCAAAGGTCGAGGGTTCGGTTACTAACAAAGGTCGTTGGTTCGAGTGCCTCAATTAACTCTACATTATTAACTGTGCCTTGGTTAACTTCGCCTTAATCAAAGGTCATGAGTTCGACTCCCACTAAAGGCTGCGAGTTCGAGTGCCTTAATTAACTCTACCTTAACTCTACATTAAGTGTGCGTTAATTAACTTCACATTAATCAACACCAAAGGTCACGAGTCTGACTCCCACCAAAGACCGAGGGTTCGAATACCTAATTACTATATTCTAATTAATTTGTCTTAATTAACGTCACCATAATTTAGAACATATGTCGTGGGTTTGACTCCCACCAATGGTCGTGGGTTGACGGCTGTAATGAATTCTATCTGAATTAACCCTACATTTAATTAACTCTACCTTAGTTAACTGTGCCATAACTTCGTGTTAATCAACACCGGAGGTCGTGGGTTCGACTCCCACCAAAGGTTGAGGGTTCGTAGCCCTTTTGGGCCATCTTGTGGTCACGCCGACAACTGCGCCGGATTTTCCTCCTCATGGCCCGTACAATGTCTTCGCATTAAATATATGGGGTTATATGTGAGGCACGCCGTAGTGAGGGACACCAGATTAATTGCGACCACCATGGTGTTTTTTTTTTACGTGCACCCACTGCACGGTATACGAGCGTTCATTGCATTTCGCTCGCGTCGAAATGTGTCCGCCGCGGCCAGGAATCGAAACTGGGACCTGGTGCTTAGCAGCGCGACACGAAAGCCGCAGAGCCAACACGGTGGGTTTCTTCAATTAACTGCGAAAGCTTTCAGTCAGGTTCCCCCTTTCATGAAACTAAGAATTCAGTGCAAGATCCGTCTACGAAACCGCATGACACCGACGTTACTGAAATGGGCGAACACAATGGGATGACACACCTTACTGATTATTGGCATAAAAGGAGTGGAGAGAGGACAAACAGGGTGCTGTGTTTATTAATGCGTTAGGGTGCTTCACGCACTTTCTGTCCGTCCGTCCGTCCTGGCCGTCTGTCTGTCTGTCTGCGAGGGACGTTCCGAACGTAAGTTTCGTCATTTATTTTCCCACGGAAACATTATTTTAAAGAAAAGATACACCATGGCACATGAACTATACACCTAGCACTATTTTTCCACATAGTCGCCACAGACATTGAGATACTTGTAGCGTGCAATCAGTTTGAAGAAACCACACTGGTAAAATTCGGTACCCTGCAATTCAATCCCCGAGACATGGCCTCTTCACCATACATGATATGTAGACGTTCATGAATGACGGAAACACTGGTCCCACGTGCCCATTCAGCACGCACTTCCATAGGCGACATTTTCCTGGCAAAACGTTGTTTTGGCATTAAAGCACAACTCCGCAAAGCATTACTCCGCAAAGATCGGGAATTAATGTCTCGAAATTGGTGCCATCCTGAGAATTCGTTCGAAGTGGATCCGCCTTGCGAACTCCATGGCTAGTATTTCTAAATTGCAATATGGGTCATACGGTAATTACTTAAAATGTGAACTTGTTATATTTTGTTCATTAGTCAATTATACATGTCAACTCTTTTGCAAGTAATGTCCGCCTCTTCGAGTAGAACAGCTCGTGGACAAGAATTGTGCTATCTGCCACAGGCAACTTCAAAAATATTTTGAGAGTGCTCACAGAAATACCGTACATATTGTGGGGTTCTCACACCGTGCTCTTGGAACAAAGGAACGACAACACAGTAGTGCAAACAATCACAAGGGCATTTATTGCACCTTTCATCGATGAATGCCTGCTAGCCGACTTGCTATCCACAAAACATGCCGATGGCCGCGCGACAAATCTCGGAAGTCCGACTCACCGCGACCGGATAGCGAGCGAATATGTTCACCCCATGCTGGATCGCAACGCCTGGTCTTTCGCGCGTACGGTCACGCGAACGGTGGTGCGTTCGAACGAGGCCTCACGAGACGGTCTCGCAGACCATAGATCGGCGCACGCGCGGAACGTCCGCGCCGCTTGACGATCTCGAACCAAAGAGAGAGCGTGTTCTCCCTTGCGCCCCTAAGTAACCCTGCCGCGAGGCGGCGTTAGCAGCGCAACACTCGCGCCATCTCTCGTACTGCGCTTCAATCACGCCGACCGCCGCGGGCCCCAGGCCACGCGGCGAAGCCGCACTGCAGGAGACGGAAGCTTTGCGGGAAAAACAACATATCAGGGGACGCGTGAGTGTCGCGCATCCCCACAATATTTACCGGGTATTTGTGTGAGCACTTTCAAATTTTTTTTTGAAGTTCCCTGTGGCAGATAGCACAATTCTTGTCCACGAGCTGGTCTACTCGAAGAGGCGGACATAGAGCGACTCAGGGCGACCGATCTTCGCACTGTCCGGCGCGACTTGCCTGTCGCCGTGTCTCGCGAATGGTGCCTTTCATCTGTTCATGCTATTAAACTTCGTAAAGTAGCGACATTCTCCTCCTCCGCCTTCACTATTCCTCGTTTCTCCTCTCTTTCACGCTCCCTCCTCGACCGTGGCGCCGCCTACACTGCTCGAGCGTAGCAACGACGCCAACATGCGCTCCTCGCCACTCCGTAGGCGCTTCTCGAGCGAAAATGGCGCTGATGCACGGCGCGAGGGCCCAAGTGATGCTATTAGGCGAATAGCGACGCGGCGTCGGCCTCGACCAGAGCGCGCGAGGAGGAGGCGGCATTCTTCAAAGCGTGCCGCTACTTTACGAAGTTTAAGGGGCTTTAGTTCATTCCAGCCAGGTACGCGTCAAATAACTGCCCGCGTACTCCGACGCCTCCTCCTAAGCCTCTGATTGGTTAAGGACATTTGCTACTGCAGTCGCGCTGAAAAAGCGAGCGACGAGTGTCTGAGCGAAGTGACTGAGCCAAAACAAGGCCCAACTGGAAGCGAGCTAAGCGCGCTTGCCTCCAGTCCGGCCGTGGCCTCTCGACCGCAGCACGGACCGAAGCGACCAACTTGGTCGCGACCTCTGCACGTGGCTCTCCGCCTTGTGAATGGCGCTGCGTCGATATGACCCCTGATCACGTGCCAAGATGCGACAGGATCAACGACGCTGTTGGTGCGACGTGGAAGCTGTACAAGAGAAGGGTCTTTGCGCAAGCGCGTGGATGAAAAGATGCGATGGAAATTGGCAAGCGGAAGGAGTATCTGCTGCGTTCCGTGTTTTGCGTGCAACTCTCTGGCGAGTGCGATTGACGGGAGTGATATAGCGCCCCGTTTTAATTCTCAACACATGCAGATCATCATGGGCAGCAAGCCGAAAAAGTCGACGTCATTGCAGAACCGCCCAGGAGTCGTTTCGCCCAGTGTCTTTGACGTAAGTGGTCCCTTTTCTGCAGTCGCACGGACGTGACGCAGCCACCGGGCAGTATAAACGGATTGCATGGTTCTATTTATACGTTTTTTACTAGGAAGCAAACCGTCGTATAGAGTACGAGGAAGTTTGTCATTCATGCATGAAAAGAACGCCGAGCCCCGTTCGGGATGAATGCAAAACCGTTTTCTGGAAACAGTTGACTCGATTTTACTTTTATTTTTCCTCCCTAGCACTTAGTACTTCACGGCACATAACCGTTCCCCATACAGCGTTCGCTTATGTCGTCATCGCACATGACAAAAACCGAGAATGTGCCGGCACATTTACTATCCCAATCGTTATTCACTGACGTCTGTAGTCAGTGACAGTAGCACTTGTGACCAACACGTTGAACATTATTGTGCTTTGATTTGCTTCGCATCGTCTTGTAGAAATTGTGTTTGAAGCGTACCGATGTATGTCGAATATATATGTTTATTTTTATTTTATTTACAATATTGCTAGCTAGGCGCCGTGGCAGGGCGGGGTTGACCTCAGTACATATCGCAATTGTAAAACAGTAAACGTATAAAGAAAAAAGAATGAGAAGGATACTATACATGATTAGTAAATACAATTACGGAAGTACAAAGCATTAAATGTTAAGACTGACTTTCTAAATGCGGTGGCCGCTTTGTGTTTTACGTACACACTTGCAGGAGGATGACGACCTGGTGTCGACGACCAGTTCCGTCGTAAGCATCTTCAGCGCATGCTCGCATTCGATCGTGCGTTTATTGTGCGCTGGTATACATACGTCATACTGACGCAGCATATTGCGCATGGCTCCGCAAACCGAACGACAGCCGCGAATCGGATTCCCGCAGCATGCTATAGCTATTAGGGCGCATGATCCCTTCCAGATAACAATTTCGTTGGATAATTCTCGGTGGATCACTTTCGGCAGGTATGTAGCTACATTAACTTTTGTGAACGTTGTCAGTAGCCAAGCCAATAAACGCGCGCGGTTGAAGCGATACCCCCGAAAGTGATCCATCGAGAATACGAACCCCAGATCCTCTATGTGTGTGTGCTTTATTTATCCTCGTGTTTCTTGGCTTGTCTAGAGATCCATTTTCGAGAGAGGGATACAATGTTACATGGACTCGCAACAACGGTACGGGCGAACACGCGTCTTGCCATCGTGGCCTTGGTCAATGGACCTTTACATTGGGCGAGGAGGAAAGGGCGCGCAGCGAGCCTTTCCTCCTCTCTGGCTCGTGCGATCTGGCGCCTAGAGCTGCTTGACTTCGCGTGCTGCAGGACGATTTGGAGATGTTTTAGCTCGTTCTGCGTGATGTCAGTTTTTACGAGGTCGTCGAAGAAGAGGCTGCGCGAATATGCTGCGCGCATCATCAGCTGCGGTGTGTGTATAGGTGTGTGTTGTGAATTATTTTGTCTGTATCGGTTTTCATTCAACGAAGAGCATGCGGCGTCTCTGAATTGCCAGCGTGAGTTCGAAAGGCTTCTCAATATCTGATCGCTTGGCGTAAGAATTAAAACGTAAGAGTGCTCGTGTACGGACAGTCTAATGCAACCCAAAATCTACTGAAATCCCGAAAGCGCCAATCGTTACAAAACATTTGCGTCAGTCACCGGCATCGTTCTCACGCATTTCAAGTCTGGTAGGCCTGAAATCACTGTATGGTATGTTTACGTTAGCCTCCTGTATGACGCCGATGGCGTTGCTCAAGATAGCGATCACTGCAGGCACGAACGGCATGAGTGTTATCAACGTGCCATTGCGTTACTGACAGGAAATTAGCGAGCGCAGAGTTTTCAATAAAGGAAACGCTAGCAAGTCTGAGACGGTTATCGTTGTCGGACGAGATAAGGCCCAAAGGGTGCGAACTTTTAGTGCACACTGCTGAGTTCAAGCGCGAGCACCCTAACCCACCGACTACCGTCACTTATCTTGCGCAGTGCGCTCCCGGTGGACATGTTCAGGACCCGGGAACAGCATGCGCGAGGCGTTAATTGCATGCATATATGTATACGTATACAGCGTCCATGACAGGTAGGTAGCGAGCACGGTGCGTGGAATACAGGAAGTGCATACGCAAGACTGATGATTACTGTAGCAGGGACAAGATAAGCGCCAAAGGGTGTAAAAAAGTTAGCATCGTTTTTTCCGTTTTTCATCGGGATAAATATCAGCATTGCCATTTGTTGGGCGTGTTGGTAAACTGAAAGCATATTTAGCGCCAGCAAACAAGGACGGAAGGGAGACGACACCACAACGCGTTGTGTTGTCGTCTCCCTTCCGTCCTTGTTTGCTGGCGCTAAATATGCTTTCGATAAATATCACTTCCAGCACATTTTACACGCCGAAGCGACGACGTATGTCAAAGCGAAATTGCATATTGTCGCTCATTGGTAGCTCGTGAGTCAAATTCGCCATCTCCGACTGACTCATGGGGCCCTCGTGGGACCAACCGGAGGAGCCCTCTGATTGGTTCAATACAGTAACAGGCGGGCGAAGCTCGGGTGAGTAGGCAACAGTTTATTTCGGTGGTGTTCACAGCGCATACACATATACGAAGGACATGTAAGAGACACACAGAGAGTGAAAGAGCGCAATGTACCTTCCGTCGCGCTATTGAATCATGAACATATAGCCGGATTTTGAGGCAATTAACCGTGGGCACGTGCTTAAAACATGACAGCTGATGCGTCATAATCAGTTGTTCTCCACTGTCGTATTATTTTCTTTCCGTCAGCGCAGCGCTCTTTGAATACCCGCCTGTCGCTTAATTTTCTTATAGTATATATGTGCTCGCTGTGAGCACCTTCACGATGAACCAACATAGCGGCATTTAACAGTGTACACAGAATAACACCCACGGCATAAATGAAAACTGAAACGACCTCGCATCGCGCGTTGCCCCCACCAGATGGCGTTCCGGGAGCGGCTTCGCGCTGTGCGGCTCGAGGTGATCCGGCACAAAGGCATCATCGCGGCCGCCTCGGTGACGGCGTTCTGCTTCGCCACGTACTTCATCCTGGTGGCCGTCCTCATGATCATCATGTACGCAGTAGCCGACCGGCCCGAGGACCGCGTCTCCGCGCGCATGGGCTTCAATCCCATCAACATCGCGGTCACGCTCATGGCCATGGGCGTCGGATGCTCGGCGCTCGCACTCGCGCTCGCGTTCTCCATCGAGGACATTAACTGGGCCTAGGACCGCCGCCACGGGTCCGCAAAGGCGAGAAATAAAGTGCAGCCGCGGGGTTCGAAGAGTGCGGCTCGAACAATTCATTGTATGCGCCGATGCGCAGGCCTTCCAGCGCACTGTGTTGTCTGTTTCCACTCGTCCCGTAGTCTGCGCTTTCTCGCCCTAACGAACGCAGACCAGCTAGCCCGTCTTAGAACCCTTGTGCTTCCAGAAACGCTTGCTCGCTATGTGTACTGAAGCGCAGAAATGAACACGGATTCTTGGGGGGCTTACACAAGCAGCACTGGAGATATGGCGATGACGTATAACTGAAAAATCCAGATCAGTTTTTTTACTATGTAAAGTTCTTTCACCTAAATCCAAATGTATATTAAAAGAGTGGACTCTACCAGCTGGACAGCACCATCAAGTAAGCCGATATTAGACGCACGCCTTAACTGGCAGAGACGGGCTCCGTGGTTCAGCTTTAAGGTGCCAGGACTGCCTAGTCAATCCTTGATGAAAATAGTCACCAGAATTGCGACGCAGTTAAAGACAAGGGACGATAGAAGCCACACAGGGGGACGCACAACGAGACAAAGACTGACAGGACAGGACTTTTCTCGTTTATTTTTGCGCTGTTGTCCCGTAATGAAGCCGTACCAACAAGCTGAAGTTAGGACCCTTGCGATACATGTAAAATGTAGAAATACTTTTCTTAGCCACCATTAGACCAATTTGAATGAAATTTCTTGCATTTGGTCAACTTTTGAGAGTGCGTGGTGTACACGGATCTGTACTATGTTTTGCAGTGGTGGTGTATAATGCACCTGTTTTGTCCGCTTCAAGTGTCCCAATAGGTGCAGTTTACACAATTGTGATATATGTTATTTGTTACAGAGTTAGAGTTAGAAACTTGATACTTGAGTTTTCCTACATTTTGCAATTTTGAAGAATTTTTCCCTAAATATATGATGGCATAAAGGGAACATTCGCTTCCTATATACAGTCACCATATTTTTTTGCAACAAACCGCATCGAAATCAGTGCAGTTGATGCAGAGAAAAACAATTTTTTCCTTCCCATGTATATTTAGGCAGCTTTCCGAGCTAAGTTTTTTTGTAATAAACGCGAAAGTAAACGGTAAAAAAATAATGATCGTTAACGAAAGGTAGAAGTAACGACCTTGGTGGCACCAGCCACTACACTGTTTCAGAGGGAATTCTCATCGTATTCATCGATCATCCATCCATTCATTCATCCATCTTGACTCCAACCACGTGAGGCGCCAGGGCCTTTCAGTTTGTGTCCAGGGCAGTTTTCTTTCAGTCCACGGGGCCTTATTACACTTCATCGCGCTTATCGTGAAGTGCGACTGCTGATGGTGCATATCCTACAATACTATTCCTCTCTGACATCTGGTTCGTTACACGAATCGGCAGATTTTCAGATGAATGAGGTTCTGCATTGTCTCTCGTGTCGGACAAGCAGCATACGGAAGTGGTTATGAACCAAGTTGACTGGCCGGCAGTGGCGTCGACGTACAATTATCCTAACTGAGGTCGTAGCTAACGTCGGAGAGCCTTATTCTTGAGGATTCACATTACGAATTGCTTACGTGTTTCGTATGCTTACTACGCTTCAATCGGCGCAAGCAATCTCTTGAAGTATACTTGGACACAATCCCATTCGTTGACGAGGCCGGGCCTCGGACACGAACAGTCATCCGTTCTCCGCGTACCACCAGCCTATCAGCTGATCAAGTATATCGGTTTTTGGTCAGACCCGCCACGTAACATAATCTTTGCTGTTTTTCAAACTATGAGGTCACTTACGCGCGTCACCACAGAAGCTTTTACAAACCTCCTCGGTGACCAAAAGTGACGGTATAATATAATATTAATGATAATGGTAAGCTTCCAGTCAGGATCTGACTATGTCTGCCGTATATGCACTCCAACCCGTTTTTATTCTTCTGTAAATTTCCTTCTCAAAATCAGGGTCCCCTGTGAGTAATTGACCTCGGTAAACGTATTCCTTCGCAGTCTTTAGAGGCTGACTGGCGCTGCTGGACTCTTGTTCCTTTGCCAGGCTATTGACCATTATCTTTTTTTTCTGCATATTAGTCTTCAACCCCACTGTTACACACGACAAAGGATTAACTACCAATATGAATACGTAAAAATCAAATACGTAAACAGGAAAGAACTAAGACCAGGACATATACGGGGCGTTTTTTTTCTTCAGGCCATGCATAACTTTTTTGAAGAACTCGCCTGTGGCAAATAACGCGATAGTAGTTCTTGAGCTGAATTACTCGAAGCGGCGAACGTTACTAGCGCGATGAGTCGAAATGGGTAGATGGCTAATTAACAAAACGTCACTAATTAACTTCTTAATTAATTTGCGGCACATATTGCACTTTGCGAGTTGGAGCAGGTGAGCTTGCAAAGCAAATACACTTCGAGCGAATACCAATGATGGCACCGGTTCCGAGCCGGATATACGCGCCGTCAAACTTGCGGAAATGTCCGCTGTTGCTCCACGTACTTCTTTAAGGACAACGTTGTTTACGCATTGAAGCGCAAAAGCAATTGGGAAACCGACGTATTTTGTCGCGAATTTCGGGAACTGCTATTCGAAAACTGGTGTCATCCTGAAAATTCGCTCCAAGTGGATACGCCTTGCGGAATCACTGGCTACAATTTTAAATTGTAATATATGCCGTAAAGTAATTAGAAAATTAAGCAGTCAATTTCGCTTAATTATATGATTATGCATTTCTATTTCTCGTGCAAGTAATGACCCCGTCTGAGTAATCCCACTCGATGACTAGAATTACGATATCTGCCACGGGCGATTGTTTTAAAATTTTTTTACAGTAACTATAAAAAGAGAGAATGGTGTAAGAAAAAAAAAACACACACACACGAGTATGCGTGTTCGTCTTTGTTTCGTGCCGTTTACGTATGGACCAACCAGCCCAGACTAAAGTTCTGAAATTAAGATTAAGTTCCGAGGTCTTGCATGTCAAATGCACGATCTGATGAGGCACTCCGTAGTGGGAGACTCGGGATTAATTTTAACATGGGGTTCTTTAATGTCACGTGCTCCTTTAATTACTATATTTTCAACAGTTCGCGATATTTTCTCTTTAAATCAGAAGTACCAGCATTTTCAATTTTTCTCTTTTTATTATATATAGATACTCGTTTAATTCCTCATTTGTGTAGCCAATCGCTCCTGTGGGTTTGTGCAATGTTGAAAAGGACTCAAAATCCACGATGAACGCGCGCACAATCCGCGGCCGGTTCAATTATATTACCGCCCGATTCGTGGCCTATTCCCCATAGTTGGTTTGTGCCATTGATTGAGGCTTCATCATCATCATCAATCCGCGGCCGGGATCAGACACGTGATATTCCGGTCAGCAGCGCCATAGCCACCGATCTACCACGGCGGAGTGTCTAAAGTTTCGATTGATTGATTGATTGATCAAACAAGTACGAACCCTTCAAAATTAAATTATGGGGTTTTACGTGCCAAAACCACGATCTGAGTGTGAGACACGCCGTAGTGAAGGGCTCCGGAATGATTTGGACCACCTTTAACGTGCACTTAAATTTAAGTACATGGGTGTTTTTGCCCCCGTCGAAATGCGGCCGCCGTGGCCGCGATTCGATCCCGCGACTTCGTGCTCAGCAGCTCAACACCACACCCGCTGAGCAACCACGGCGGGTAGTACGAATCCTTAATTGACCTCGTCCTTTCCCGTTCGTGTAACTACCTGATCCTCCACAAGTCCTTCTTCAGATCAGCAACCTTGAGATCGTGCGGTGCTCACGCTGTCTTCCGAGGTGCGACTGTGACATAAGCTCACCTAAAATGTGACTTGCACGTAACGAATTACATGCAAATAATTATTTGTAAGGAATTTGATTGTAGTTTTGTAATTGATCGATTCCTTTTTTCAATCGGTAAGGCTCACTGTAACTGGCTGCTTTATTGACGAGATAAGCTGCAACAGGCAACACAGCTTTGAGCACTTGAATTTGGCGGGAACTATGAAACATAACGCCTGTGGTCTATACGATGAACTCTATGGTTTAGCCAACCTTGAGGAATGCCTATATTCAGATCGGCAGACCCAGGCACTCAGTACTAGTTTCCAGCGCACACATCCAAGCTAGTTTTCGGAGTCGCCGCAGATTTCTTCACAAGAAAACAAGAGAAGATGGCCGAAGAGAATTTTGAAAAGCAATTGTAAGCGAATGTAAACAGCGTGTGAATGGCTACAGGGGGCGCACTTTTTGGTGATTACTCATTTACTTTCGTGGGGCAGTAATTGGTCACCGTAATCAATAACACTTTCGAAAGTATTGTAATAAGTTACTTTTTTTCTGTAACATGTACTAGTCTGCTGGAAAGCTACTGTGGCTTTGCCTTAGAGAATCACTGATAGAAACACGTGCTATCATCATCTATGCTTGATATCTCATTAATATACCATAAATAACGTAAATATAATTCCAAGGGGCAATACATTTTTCTAACATTTGTGGACTGAATAACGGCGAGAGCGTAAAAAGAAGTTTCCGCATTGTGAGTCGATTGGCGTTGCAGATTTGATTAAAACAAAAAGGAAAATCAAGAGGGAGAGCTTATTGTGTGCTTCACCCACGTTGGCTAACGGAGACGAAGCCATCGCCGGCAGCATGTAGTTAAACTACGGCTGGCAGCAAACTAATGGTGCGTCGCGCCTTTCCTACAACGGTACTTTTTTTTTTCTTTTTTTAATGTGTACCTACAGCGGCAGTTTGTTATGTAGAGGCGGAACACGGATAAGCAAAGCTCACGAGACGGGGCTAAGTAACGCTCAGACACGAGGCAGGTGGAAAGAAAAAATTTATTGCAGAGCAGCTAAAATAAGGAGCTCCAATGGCCGGTAAATCACAAAACTTGTGCGCTTTAAACCAGTAGCTTCGACGAAAAATAAAAACTAGAAAACACGCTGGCCGTTTTACTTTACAATAAAATATCCACACGAGACGCAATGCACACAACAGACGGCAGGAGGGAAAACAAGGAGAGAGAGAGAGAAAGCCGAAGGGGAGAAAAAAAAAAAAAAGGAGGGCGGGGGGCGGGACGCCTCCATAACCGCGCAACCGGCAGTCACGTAGCCCCGGAAGAGGGACTACAACGGGCTTCTCTAGCGGTCGATGTTGGATTCGCGCCACAACCGACTGTCTCTCGTTGGTCCCAGAGCAGAAAGTCTTTTGTTCGCAAGACGATGCTGGAAACATCGCACGCCGACACTCTTCGCTTTGGTTAACGGGATGCGCGGCTCCTCAGCAATTGCCAACCCGAGCACAAAAGAGCTTTCACTTCACCCTGGCAGACCGCAGGTCGGTGCACGAGGTTTCTGATAAGGCGATATCTAGAGTCTGTGTTCACTGCCGAACCCGTGTACACGAAACGTCGCCGAAAGGGTCTCCCGCTAATATACCGAGCACACCGTTCCGTTACCGTTTCTCCTGTTTTTCGCCGGCTGCTTCGTCGGACGACGACACGGAGTCGATGAGGAGCGACTTGATGCCCACTTTGGCCAGTTCGCCGACCAGCTCGCCGCTCTGGTGCATCTGTAGCAGGATGTCGCAGCCGCCCACAAACTGACCGTTGATGTACACCTGCGGTATTGTAGGCCAGTTGCTGAAGTCCTTGATGCCTTGACGAAGTGCCTCGTCTTGGAGCACGTCGTGCGAGCTGTAGTCGACGCCGTGCATGCGAAGCACTTGAACCACGGCGTTGCTGAAGCCGCATCGGGGCTGTTCAGGGACGCCCTTCATGAAAACGACGACCTTGTCCTGACTGACGAGCTTGGAGATCTTGTCGGCGATCGGCGCGGTGCAGAGGAGACGCACGCGCGACCGAAGTACTGCGGCCGCAGTCGACGCCAGGCTTAAGCGACCAGCCAAGGAGAACGCCATGGCTTGCGCTGTTCGACGTTGGCGCTCTTGTCTTGTAGTATATAGCTGTAGCGGTCCTCGATCCTATCTTTTTGACGATACGCCTGAACCGGGAGCTTTCGTTAGGAAATAGCGTGCAAATACGATCGCTTAGTGAACCGGCATCATCGCCCCCTGCTTCACCTTCGCAAGAAGCTCGCGAAAACACAAGCACGCCGACTACACACAACCGCTAACCTCCACTATTGTTCACCGCAGCGTTCTCAGTGTTGCGAACACAATTACTACTTGTCGTCAACTTAAGTAAGCAATTGACATTGAATGTAAAACACAACAGAATACAAAAACCAGCTTAGAATATCTTGAACTTACCTATAAATATGTTTAATTGCCACACTTATATGTAATTACTTTATTATAGTAAGATGTTATTTGACAATACGTTTCCTGCATGTGTGCTCGTAAGATGCAGGATATTGTGAGCTAATTTGTGCGGCATCACTTCTAATGATCTGCTGAATGCGGATGGTACTCATCACTAATATCAATAATTTGTTGATATTATTTGAAAAAAATATTGCTGAATTTGCAAGTTGCTTTAAGAAGCAATGCCGCGGCCCTTCCGCCGCCTCGCCCTCGTGGCCTAACGGATAAGGCATCGGTCTCCTAAACCGGGGATTGCGGGTTCGAGTCCCGCCGAGGGTATTTTTTGTTTTTTTAAAAAATAAAATTTATTTTTATGCAGCAATTTCACGCTTTTTGTCTGCAAATCCATAACGTGTTGCTTAAAGTGCATGCTTTTCGTAGTAAATTTTGCACGAATAAGGATTTAGATAATATTGCATATGGTGGCCACCGGCATACCTTACAAATTTCGTTGCTTAGTGGCTATGGCGTTTGGCTGCTAAGCACGAGAGTGCGGGATCGAATCCCGGCCACGGCGGCCGCATTTCGATCGGGGCGATAACACCCGTGTACTCAGATTTAGGTGCACATTAAAGAACCCCAGGTGGTTCAAATTTCCAGAGTCCTCCACTACGGCGTACGTGCCTTCGTCAGATCGTGGTTTTGACACGTAAAACCCCATAATTTAATGTTTCAGTACAAATTTTGAGCATACGGAGATTCACACCTTTGCTTTGTTTAATACTACTCAATTTCAAAAAGCAATAATCGTGCGCTGTATTGCACTACACAGATGCATAAGCAAGGAAGCATGTAGTGCATGTATATAATGCAGGGCAATAGAACACCTATATTTATTAAGCTAGTTCTTAAATCAAACATACTAAGGCTCAGTCTTCACTGCTTTTATCAACCTTGTCCTCTTTTGTCTCCCGTTTGAATCCGAGTAGTCGCTCCATCTGGCCTTCCATGCCGTACTTCCTGCAGAACACATGGAGAAATATGTGTAAGCAGCATCAAGTGTTTGAAGCATTTAAGATATAAGTTGCGACAGGGGCTAAATGGTGTGACTTCACGGCTGAGCACAGTACGAAGTTCTGAAGAACCAGTCTTTCATAAAACTTGGCAGTGCACTCAGCCATGAAGAAATAAGAGATTAAAGAAACATGTTTCTTTCCTGCCAAATGGGCCAAGCAAGATGATATAACAAATCATGTGCTTGGTAGATGTAGCTCCTGGTGACAAAGTATTGTGGCGGGCTCATTGGTCACATTCCTAACAATGCTTTTCTGTAAACAATGACAGTCAGGCTTGTTGACAAATACTTCTATGTGCAAAAAAGTTTGTTTTTGTAAGATACTTAAAAGATATGGTAACAGGTGCCAAAAAAATATATGCTAGGGACAATGAAATTGGGAAGTGTCATTAAATCCTGAGCAGATTTGAGGTGGTAAACATATGTTGACAAGGAAAGAAAACTACCTTGGGTCAAACTGTAAAAGTGACGAATAGGCAGTTATATGGGGGGCTAACCGTGATGCATCTATCTCGAACTATTACTCTCCTGTTATTAAGAATCAACCACCACAACACAGTATACTACAAGCAGACATTAACATTGTATGGTCAGCAGCTCGTCAGTAGGGGAAAGAGTTTGAACAGAATTTTGGGAGCACAAGATGACCCCTTGAACACTTCCCCTCGCCCGTCCCAACTTGACCTGGTTCCTTCATGATTACATTGTGATGAGTTTTACAATGGCAAAAAAATATAACAAAGAAAGGAACAAGGATGCAGACGTCTGCTTCTTTGTTCCCTTATTTGTTTATATATATATATATATGTATATATATTGCCAGTGTAAGGCTCAGTGCAACATAATGATGAACAAGCACTCACTAGCCCTTTTCATGGCTTGGCTTTGTGCAGTTCTTTCCGCCACTGAGCTAGTCAAAGGGAGAAAAACATGCTACTTAGAGGTTCTGACTCACTAGGGTGTAGACTAAAACACTGCATCTTGAAGGTGCGTTATGAAGTGGAGAAAATCACCTGAAGTCACTCTTGGATTGATGGTACTCTGCCCAGTTCTTTCTGTTGGTCTCTTGCATCTTCCTCTTCATTTCGTTGGAGGTTCCATATCTGCGGATGATTGATAAATGTTTGCTCAGTTTGCATTGAAATACATGCTGTTAAATAGCTGGAATCTTACTGAGACAGCCAGCAAGTCAAGCAGCAGATTGAATGTGTTCTTTTACTCCACAGACAGCAGAGTATGCAGGTTCAATATTTTTTGTTTTTTATTTAAAGGATATCCACACAAGGATGATGTAAAGCCTACAGATAACATAAATGCTCCCTGTTAAGAGGAAGCTTTAGCTCGGGCCCAACTCCGACGCGGCCTATTCAAATACATGTAAAACAAAAAGAAATCGCTTTTCTGATGTAACCCCTGGACCGATTTTAATGAAATTTGTTGCATTTGAGATAGAAAGTTAAATTTTAGTGACTGTTGGAAGCAGAATTTCGATTTAGGGCCTCAATTTTGTTAAAAAGATTTTCCAAAATTCGCAAGTTTGAAGATAATAGAAGCACGAAGTTTACAAATTAATAGATCTGCATCAAGAACAGATATCGCGGTTCTGCAAACGGCATCGATTAGATCGTTAAAAGCGAACGAATTTAATATGTCATTTTATATCTTACGTGAATTTGTTACGTTGCACACAAGGGTTCTGCAAAAGCTGTATTTCCACATTACTAAATTTTTTGAGATTTATGTGTGACATATCAATTTTGTCCGCTTTAGATGTACTATTAGATGCAATTCACGAAATTGTGATATCATGTTTTATTGCCGGGTTACGACGTAAACTTAATAGTTTCGTTTTCTAAAAATTTTCTATTTTCGCCAATTTTTAATAAAATATTGACGAACTAGATCAAAAACTTGAAACCAAGTCACTAGAATTTAAGGCTTCCTCTTAAATGCAACAAATCTCGTCAAATTTGGTGCAGTGGTTGCCAAGAAAGACGAATTTTCCTTTTACGTGTATTTAGATAGGAGCACTCGAGCTAAAGCTTCCTCTTAAGCAGCTGAATAAAAGAGAGATACAGATAAATGAAAGGTAGGGAGGTTAACCAGGGCTGACCCCAGCTGGCTACAAGTAATGTTGAGACAGTGAGCCCCAGGTCACCATATTGCTCCTTTGCCAAAAATGCCACCAGAGGCGTCATTTGTTAAGGACTTTTTCCAAGAGTAATTAGAGAATAGAACTCTCGTTGATTATTTGCCTAGTCTTCCTTCTAAAGCTTAGTATATTCCCAAAAGACAGTGTTCCGATTTAATTATCCCTGTTACCTTACACAGTCCTTGCTCAGAATGATTATATTGCTTTGCATCTATATGTTTACTCTGTTGTAAGTGTACCAAACCAAAGGCAACTTTTTTGTTGGCTGCCATGAAATGATGCCTATGAAATTATCGCTGCCACTTGCTACGATATGTATTTCCACTCCTGCAGTGTCCCCTTTATTGTGGCTAACAGTATAAATATAGAGCAAACAATCAAAAATAAACAAACTGGGTGCACACCGACACTGTGAACCTTGCTTCATGTGTGTTGCAGTGTGGCTAACTCAACAGTCATGGTCGTCCACTGCACCTCAGCTCTATGCTGTGTCCCAGATCTGTTGGCGATTCTCCTGCCCGTGATATGAAAGAACTTCCTATATCTGCCACCGATTGCCAGCACACTCTTTAAAGCATGTTTGGATTAGAAACACTGCAGCATGAGGCTGCTGCAAACATTCCAGTGCATGTGAAAGCCTGTTGTTAAACTTTACCTAGGCAGTAATGACATTGCAGAGTTTCAACATAGATCAGTTCTTCTGCTCCTTTCTTATGCAGCCACTGCTGAATAAATATTATCACTTTATATAAAAACGTATGAAACAACCAAGAAACTGGCTGCCATGTGGTTTATTCACTTCTACGATGAAAGGTCGTGCATATTATTACGCCGTGGGGCCTCTACTCACGCCATTAAAGGCCAGCTGCAATGAAATTTTGGACTGCATAGAAAGCCTAGATTTATATACGTTAAATGCAAAGCTAGCTCCAGGCAACAAGTGGAAGCATCATATATAGTTTGCAAAAATATATGTTTTATGTTTTTAATACTGGAACTGCAAGAGATTCCATCACTACTGTTGGCAGCAAATTATGCGTTACGTTGACAACCAGTGTAGCTCCTCAGTATGAGCTCTAAGATTTAGTGGTGCCTGCGTTGCTCTGATAATTCCAGAGGAAATGGTCTAGAATTTGTGTCATATGCACTAACCACCAGGCCCAGGCATTGCCTGCTTAGGTGCTATTCAAAGGCTGTTAATAAGAAAATGAAACAATCACCATTCCTGCAGCTGGAGGAGATTGCTTCAATAATATACGCTGCTCATTCAGAACCAATTTAGCCACAGTTCCATTCCATTCCTTTATATGTAATGAAATGGAACTTAGAAGCTTCACTTAAAATTTTATTGCAGCTGGTCTTTAAAGCACATTACACATGTATTCTTTAAAAAATGAAGCTTGTGGCAGCAGACCAGGCATGATATATAAGCAGGAGCTCCACTGTCACAGTGCAGATAAAATTTATGAGCAAATGCTTAACAGTTATTCAACGGATGCAAAACAATACTAAATCAGTTCAGACTGTTTAAAACTCTATTATCTTTCATTCAAACTTTAATCTTAAAAACATTAATAAACTTGGGCCACCTTGCTGCAAGAAGAGCACTAGAAATGTATTAGTTTGAATTATTGGTTCTTCTAGAATGCAATGTCATCTTTTACTGACAGATATGCGAGTAGTGACAGACAACAGAGTAGGCTTTGTCAAAATTCATGATGTCACCACATGCTTTTGCGGGAACTTCAGGGCAGTGGGATTATTTGTCTTTTGGCTTTGTGTCTTTTCTTTTTCTTGCTCACCAAGCTTGCTCTCAGGTTTTGTTATTTCAGAAGTGTGATTGGCAAATATGTAACTTAATAGTCCCCATTAGTGGCCTTTTAAGGTCTCTCAATATAGAAGGAGGTCCCACAGCTTGTGGTTGCCAGGGTGACCTCCTATAAATAAAGACATTTGATCAGCTTGCCTGAATCTATATCTGCCGAGAGAGTGCATGTTCGAGAGTGCGCAATCTGCCACAACATACGACAGATTGGTGCTACCTTCTCATGAGCATACGCCGCTAGATTTAAAGCGAAGCTCTCCTTTTTTTTTATCCGTCCCCTACTTTGCAAGTGCTGCTGTCTTGCCGAGTAGACAATAATTGGGGCCACTGTGTATGTGCCAGAATAGACAACGGGCAACTGGTTATGAACACTGAAGTACTAAAGCGCCAAACAGACGACACAAGAAGGGACACGGAAGAGCCGGTCGTCTGTTTGGCGCTTTAGTACTTCAATAACATGCACCAACTAGCCCAACAAAAAGTTCTGCTGGTTGTGAACAACTGGGTACGTGCCACTGTGACACAAGGGGCACAGAAGCCTTAAATGTATTAGGATATGTGTCATACTTCTACGTGCATACATCTCTCAACATTCACACCTCGACAAGCATCACATATTGCCTTCGTCCTCACAACAGATAGTTAACAACTACAGGCTGTGCTGATATGCTCTTGTTACAGCCTCACTAACTCAAACAAGCTCCGTGTCATTTAGATTTCAAAACTGTGTTGGAGCTGATTGTTTCTTGCATCCCCTTTCTTTCCACAGTGTGACCATTCAGTTGATGATCTCTGCATTGTCTATTTTGTTTATCCTGTTTCAGTATCTTGTACAATCATAAAACTTTACACGGACTAGCTCAGTATTCATTGATTAGTTTGAAGTTTGAGCTGCAAGAGCAACATTAGAAGCTCGTACAGAAACAGACTCTTAGAGACAAGCGAAAGTGAAAATTGAGAAAATGTGATAGTGAAAAGATAAATAAAACTCCAATAAGTGTTCTTACCTGAACGCTACATAATGGAGGCAAGCACCACAAACGATTAAGACAAGGCACCCCGTAACAATATAGACCTTGGCATTCTGGTGCTGTCTTCTTTTTTCTTTGTACAGATGAGCAAAGTCCTCATATCCTGGTGTCTCATAGTCATCGTAGCCACTGGAGCCTTTTGTGTGCATGAATGGCTCTTCATAACTGTAATAAAAAGCAAACTGTGCTTACTCATCTACACTCATTTGTGGATTTGTCAGTTTATATTCATAATAAGGTGGTCCAGTGCAAACAAGAGTAAACATGTGAAGAGGATGAGCATTGCCTTCATTTTGATCCTGTCCCGTCTTGCTTGAGCTAGATTCTTTCACCATGTGCATGCTGAGCTTGCACACAAAGATGCACACTGAAGTTTTCACAACTCTCTAAAAAGATCCTATCAAACAAAGCAGAGAGTAACTTCAGCAGCTGTTTAAAATTGTGGTTTTAAGCTGTTGTAGGGTAATATTTTATAGGTCTGGTGAACATCATTTGGAAGAACTTCCTTTGAATTAATTGTGCCTAGTCTCTTAACATAATTCCATACATAACACTGTACCTCGCTTATAGGGCAGGAAACGAAGCCATAATGTTTAGCCGAGTGAGTTAATTAAATATGGTTAAACATGGCCAAAGCAGCAATATACGCGCGCGCGCACACACACACACACGCACGCACGCACACGCACGCACGCACGCACGCGCACACACACACACACACACACACACACACACACACACACACACACACAACCATGAATGGTGATTTCTGTGCATGCATAAACAAAAAGCAACGTTCGCTATACAATAAAAGATTAGTTCAAGATAAATACATGCCAGTTCAGCTATTTATTCGGATATTTCTACCCGCGCATGCGGATCGTGAAAATACAGTTGTGGGCAGGGAACATATTAAGTTTACTCTGTGTATATGACACAATGGTGGAATCTAAGGAAGTTTACCGTGTGTATGGCCTCCACACTGTACGTTGGACGTTGTGAAGCTCTGGATGCAATAGAGTGTCATCGTAATGCTTGCGGTCAAGAGGCTTGCTAAGGATTGTGTAGGCTTGGTTGAGCTCAGTAAACTTGCTGTGGTCTTTTATTGATGTGGCAGCACCTTTGACGTCAGGGTGGAGCTATATAAACAAGAAAGATAAAGGTGCACATGCAAGGGATGTACTTTTGCATTCGCAAATGTCGCTAGAAGACCTGCACGTTATGGTTCTTAGGCAGATTTTACGAGCCCGTTTACAATATGAACAGTTTCTACGCGCTGGTTTTAACTTTTTCCAATGGGGAACCCTTTAGTAATTTAATTTGACATGTATGTCACCGTCCACCAGTTGGCCACGCGCATGCGCGACCGGCAAGTTCAGACACGCCACTTTCAGGTGCAAAACAGCTGATTATGAGTTGTGTACCTGTTTGCACAACTTGACATAGGCGTCCCTGATCTCCTTCTGTGTGCAGTCATTCTTCACCCCCAACACTTCGTAGTAGGTCTTGCTGAGGTGCCTTAAACAGAAAAAAATGTCAACAGTTTCAAGAGAATAGCTAAGGCAGCGCGCTGTACTCGGGGCCACCATGATCTGGGAGAACAAATTGCCTCACCTCACTAAATGCCATGCAATTCTGTGACTTGACTTTGTACTAAAGTCTAGCTTGACAGCGTGTAGCAACATCGAAGATCGAAAGCATGACTGCTGGAGCACAATACACCAATTACACTATCGGCTCCCTCAACATTCGTGCATGGTGTGACATTGGGTGTGATCAGAAACCACAAGCGGAATAAGCCGTCGAATTCATTCGGACAAGGGAGTGCTTTCTATGAAACAAAATAGATGGCGCCACCAATTCACTGAGCGTTCGTTTGTTTTGGCGGTCGTTGGCGGCGAAGCGCAGGTCTTGGAAGCCACAGTTTGTTGTTCGTTTTAAAAAAAATAAACAAAACTAGATGGCGCCACAAAGGCCCTTCGAGTTTACCTGCGAGCTGTTTTTCCTCTCTCTCTCTCTCTCTTGCATTCGAGCTCGGGCCACCTGGGGCGTTGCAGACATTCGTCTACTGCCGCCACTTTGACACATCTCCTGATATATAGCGATTCGGAGGAAGGAGAAAAGATGCTATTATCTGCTACTCGTGAGGGGTGCTAGCACGCTGCATTGCGCAGAGTGCATTATGTTGAAACGTAACCACCTAGTTTTATGCTGTACAGATATCTCTCCTCGGTGTGTAGAGGGCATTACCCTCACGTAGCATATAGCACAGAGAAGAATCAAGAGATGGTGGAATGCCTGAGTGCTAATTATAAGGGTTTGCGGAATGGTGCCGAAATGATCCTATTAGGGGACATGAAGACCCACATACACGATCTAGATGGCTATACTGACAACAACGGGAAGTCAAAGCTATATCTTTGTGAGCAACATAACCTCGTTATCGTGAATGCAGGGCCTAAGTGTGAAGGGCAGATCACGTGGGAAGTGGGAAACCGGCAATCGACCATTGATTGCTGGCTGATGACAGAAGGAATTCATGATAAGTTGAGAGAAATGGTCATTCACGAAGAAGGGTTATAGCAGCACAGGGAGCGACCATAAACGCATCATGTTGAAAATGGGATATGTAGTTGGGAAAGAGAGCAAGGAGTGCAAAATGGCCAGTCCAAATTTGAATGCTGAACAAATAACAAATATAGTCACAAAAGTCGAGGAAGAACTTGGCACATGGCCAAGGAAATAGTGGGAATATAGTGAGCTTCTAAGTGTGATAACGACAGAAACACGGAAAGAGAAACAACATATTCGTTGGAAAGGAAAAAAGAAACCGAAAAGCTGGTGGAACAGGGAGATACGAGAAGCGATCGCCGAACGACAGAAAGCATCCCGAGAGCACAGGCAGGCAAAGAAGGCGCAGTTGCCAAAGGATGAAGTAGCCAGTAAATGGGAAATATACCGGGAGAAAAAATCTATGGTTCAAATACTGGTGTAAGCAAAGACAAAATGTGAAAGTGAACGTTGGTTGTCAGAAATGCGTGAGAAAAAGAAGGCCGCACCTAGAATATTTTGGAACCACATAAAATTATTAGGCAGAAAGTCAACAACAATACAACAACATACCCTAGACGAAGTTGGAGACAAACTGGAAAGGGAAGCGGCACTAAATTACATCCGAAAAATAACAGCCGAATCTTTCCAAGGCGATGACGAGGTTGTACTTGAAGAAAAAAAGAGCATGAAACAGAACCAGATGGAAAAGGAGCTGGTGCTGACAAATTTCAACTGGAAGAAAGCCGAAGAGAAAATTCCTAAGCGCACAGCCACAGGGCTAGACGAGGTTCCCGTTAGGCTGATTAATGAACTAGGACCAAAAAGTAAGGAAGCTCTCTTGAACACAGTCGAAAAAACTTTAAAAGATAGACGAACGCCAGACAGGTAAATTGGCGACAAAGTAGAAGAAATTAATTTACAAAGGTAAGGGGTAGAAAGATAGAATTCACTCGTATAGACCGTTGACCATTACATCGGTAATATACAGGTTAGCAATGCAGGCAATCAAATTAAAGCTGCAAGCATGGGCCTAGAATAATGGCATTTTTGGGGAAACTTCAGAATGGCTTCAGAATAGGTAGGCGTTTGGATGACAACTTATTTGTTCTTACTTAGTGTATTGAAATATCAAGAGTAGAAAGCAGACCGTTATATGTAGCCTTTTTATACATTACAGGAGTGTGTGACAACGTAGACCGCAACATTTTTGTGGGGTATTCTGGAGGGGGAAGGCTTAGGTGACGATTGTCTACAGCTTTTGAGAGAGATTTACCTAGAAAATATCGTTTGCGTTGAATGGGAGGGGATGAGGAGCGAGGAGAAAGTTGTTATCAACAAGGGACTGAGGCAGAGGTGCCCTTTATCCCCACTACTGTTTATGATTTACATGGTGAGGATGGAGAGGGCGCAAGAAGGAAGAAATATCGGGTTTAATCTCTCATACAAACAGGCGGGTTCAGTAGTAGAGCAGCAGCTTCCAGGTTTATTTTATGCGGACGACATTGTGTTGTTAGCTAACAAGCAAAGTTATTTGCAACGTCTGGCTAATATCTGTGGACGGTAAGGCGAGAGTTTAGGTTCGAAATTTAGCGTCATAAAATCAGGTGTTATGGTATTCAATGAAAACAGAGAACAGACAGTGGCAATACAGGGCCACGAAATACCTCAGGTAAAGAACATAAATACCTTGTTATATGGATAAACGAAGGCAATAGATACAAGAAAACACAGGAAAAAACAATAACACTAAAGGGGAAGAGAAATGCAGCCATAATGAAACACAGAACGCTATGGGGATACAATAGGTACGAGGTGCTTCGGGGTATGTGGGAAGGTGTAATGGTTCCAGGGCTTACTTTTGGAAATGTGATTGTTTGCTCGAAATCGGGACAACAATCAGGACTAGATGGCAACCAAAGGTCAGTGGGACGCCTCGCATTGGACACTCACGGGAAGACAACAAATAAAGCTGTGCAGCGTGATATGGGCTGGACAAGTTTTGCACTGAGGGAAGCTCACAGTAAAATTGATTATGAAAAACGACTGAGGAACACGGAAGAAAGTAAATGGGCCGGGAGAGTGTTGAGGTATTTTTACAGAAAAAAAAAAACAATAATTCACAGTGGAGGAAAATAACTAGGAAGCTTACCAGCAAGTATGCGGCCTGTAGGGTGAGCAACACAGCAACGAAGAACGTCAAGCGAAATGTCAGAGAGGCTGAAATAATCTCATGGGTGGCGGCAATGGAAAGGAAACCTGCCAGGAAAAAAAAATCAGGAAAGAACAATTTATGATGACTCAAAGGGAGAGTCATTACTTTTCGAAGCGAGATCAGGATGTCTTAGAACACGCACCTATAAAGCGAGATATAAGGAGGAAGAAGCATGTGCTTGCTGCGGTAAAGCTAGGGAAACGATGGAGCATGTTTTATTAGAATGTGAAGATATCTGCCCAGAGGTCGATTTAGGCACCACTGGCCTTCTTGAAGCCCTTGGGTTCAGCGAGAGCAGGGGGAAAGTAAACATGTCCGCAATAAAGATTAGTAAGAGGCGATTGGAAGATTAGTGGAAGAAGGGAAATGACGAAAAACGGAGGCGTACAAAAACCAAGTTCACAATAGGGGGTCAGTAAATTTGGTTATGGGAATTCATCGTGGGGTCCTTTTTTGTTTTTTCTTTCTTCTTTTTTGACCTATGTAGGACATTAGGCAGTATAACAGCAAGAGCTTGGCGGTGCAACCCGCCGCCCCGTTGCAAAGGGCACGCTCATAACATCCATCCATCCATCCATCCATCCATCCATCCATCCATCCATCCATCCATCCATCCATCCATCCATCCATCCATCCATCCATCCATCCATCCATCCATCCATCCATCCATCCATCCATCCATCCATCCATCCATATACTGGAACACTTGCACGCACTAATGCTTTAGTAGACACTGGGGTTCGGCGACGTGGCCAAAGACACCGCCAGCGTAGTGTCGATAAGCAAAAAGAAACTGAGCAAATGGTTGACAAATACGTGGTGGTAGAAATTATGTCTGCACCTGCGGAAACGTTATGTGGTTGTGTGACGGCGCGGAACGTCATGCAACTGTATGGGGACAGCGTACATCGCAGAGACTGTGTTTCTCTGTCCATGTCAGCGATGGCTTTTTTTCTTATTACTATTGTTAAGACCACGTTTTTTGTGACGTTAGTTGTGCGTAGTGTGCCTAACATAATCTGTTTATGTGGATATATTGCATCGGCTAGGACGCTCTACAGCTATCCACTCGTTTCAAAGGGTAGATCCACGCACTCGCATCATCACCACCACCACCACCATTCAGCACATGCACATTACAGGCGTGCATGCGAAGCTCTGTTTCGCTTTGCCTAGTGCAAAACTCATCTGAGCTCCAAAATTCCAGCGCTGCATTTGAAGCTTCAATGTAAGAAAATGTGAAAGAAGGAGGGAATGTACAGATGTGTGTTTGCCATTCAGAAGAGTGACTACTTCATACTCATTGTCATAGGCGCGTGCGTCCCCCCCCCCCCCCCCCCCCGTACCCTTTCCCGCGTTCATTTTTTTCCCGCGTGTTTTCCACCCAGGGACATTTCGCGGATATTCGCAAAAATAGAAGGGCAGCATAGCTCAATATATTTATTATTTATTAAATAACTGCTTATCACACTCCTACATTGTAATGCGCTAAGCGTGGTGTTCAACGTGCATTTGGCCACAGCCTGCAGCTGGCAACCATATGCACTCGTACGATACAAATTGGTAGACAAGATAATTTACTAGGAGTTGGTATATCATAGTAGTTTTGTAGGTTTCTATTCGGAAATATCCATATAGCACAATCAAAGGTATTTAAAAAGTTCCATCTCCCTGTAAATAGAAAACAACTTTCACGAGCATCTTACATTGTGCCTTTAAGGCAAGAGTTCGGGATGCTAACAGACATGGATAATCTGAGCAAAGCACTCGCACGTCTTGTCCTTACCTATTTAAAGCAAAAGCAGGCATTCTTTTACAAATTTCGAGTGATCGAATCATAGCTAGATGGCAGACAGCGTAATGCGCTGCTCAACAAAAGGCAAAAGCAAACACGGAAAGCAGTCACGGGACATAATACTAACGACTATACGTGCATTCGATAACTGAGCGGCAGCACGGGATGTTCACTTTTTAACATGCACGACCGCTGCCTGCTGCAGGCACTCCATGAGTCACGCCGTGGCCGCGAGAACTGAACGTTATTCATGTGCGTCTTTGGATGAGTGACACCCCGCTTGTTTCGTTAGTAAGCGAACATTGAGAGCAATTTATATTGCTCGTGAAAATACGAACCTTCTTTCGCGTGATAGTGCAACCTTTGCTATCGCTGTCAATACTTTTCGCCTTTTGAGCGAGGCCCTCCCTGCAAAACGATGATGTAAACGTTGAGTTTCAGAGTTTCGCCATTCACATGAAAAATTCATTAGCGCAACGGACACATACATATTCGAAACACAACACGAGGTAGCGACTGGCCGTGAATGATGTAATATATTCTTGTATACTGGGAAGACTTCGGTTCGTATTTTTTCATCCATTTTCATTTCTCTTATAGCTTTTTGTATTTCAATTAAATAACAATTCTCCATCTTTTTCTTGTTGTCATTGTCTGTCGGCCTAGTGTGAGTGAGCCTTTACGAGAAACGGTTCGCTTGGTTCCCCTTCTTCTCGTTCACAAGATGTTCTTTTCACAATCAAGAGAAAACGCTAGTATTCCAAAATCCGAGGGCACCTAAGCACTTCATATGAGTTGTGAATGCGAGAGCACTAATGTTCAATTGAATGCCGCTGAGCGGTTTTTCCAGTTGTGAACTCCTCCCGGGCAAGCCAGCGCGTTTTGATTCGGCCTTACCGAGGCGCAGTTGGAGCGCTGGCGAGAGCTTGCGCAGACAAGGAACGCGCGGGCCGTCGAGAGCGAGGGTGATTTGGCGTCGCGACGATGCCCTCTCCCCTCACGCGACACCTAGCGCGCTAGCAGGGCAGCAGCTCTGCTCTGTCAAGGCGCGCTTGTGACGTGGCGTCTCAGCCAATGGGAATTTAGGTGCCGTTTCACTGCTGCAGACGACAGACGCGAGGCTTTGAGAAAATCAAAGAAACTGTCCTCGTCATACAGGCTTATCACACGAAGCAAAAGTGACACAGGACAACAGTGGAAGATTGCGAAGGATGCAAGTGGATTAAACCAAGAAAAGCGAGTAACCTTGAATAGCGTATCCCGCGCAGGTGAGCAATGAATTCAACAGTGTTTTCATAAGGGTTGACTTTAAGCCTCACTAATGAATTTCTATTATTACCGACTATCTGGATTGTACGCATGCATGGCGCATGCATGATAGTGCGATTGATGAGAGTAAACCTGTTAGTACGATGCCGGTGAATAGATGAACTGGCCATGACCATATCCAAGCGAGTGTGCTTAAGAAAAATTTTGATACTCTTTGCACACTCTTATGTTAGCTGTTTAATAATTTCCTAGAGAATAGTTGTAACTCATACATACTCAGCATGTCCTTGGGCATCGCCGGTGGTGCTCGTAAAGAAGGATGGTGGCCTGCGGTAATAGTTCCACTTCAGACATAAAGCAGCACTTAAAGAGCAGCTGAAGCACTTTAAAAAAAGTGAGCTTTCAGCGAACTGTTAAAGTTTTTCGCCCACTCAATACGAAAATCATAGTTTAACAGGTCAGAAGTCACCGCCACTCGCATTATTTAGCAAAAAAACGAGTGTTGTCCTACGAGGAGTGGATTGGATCGGCAACTGGCTCGATGGATTCCGACAGGGTCATTCTGGACTCGCTCTTGTCTTTCGCCAAGGACGCGCAGCTTCTAGGACGACCTGAATACGCCTCCCCCTCCTCTTCCTATTCCCCATTATAGGCCTTCTAGCCATCCCTTCAAACATACATTTTGTCATCATCATCATTTAGCAAAAACAAGCCGCAGCGTCTGTGGGAGACGCCGCGCGTTTAACGGGCTCTGATGGCGAAGACGATCGTGACGCCTTCTTAGGTATGGGTGGGGCGCGTGATTCGAATAGAGTGCTCACGTGACCCCTGCGATGACGTCATCCGCGTGCCCAGTCTTTCGCCGCTACGCTTGGCGCGCGAGGGGGGGCAGGCGGAACTTCAACGAAAATTTAAACGGCGATTGCAGCGCCGCTACGTGCACCATCGAGAAAATAACTGCAGGAGTTGAATTATACTGTGGGAGCCTTCGAAACCACCGTAACCCTTCCAATTCTAAAACCTCTTCAGCTTCCCTTTAACACAGGTTGCCATATACTACAGAAGTAATTAGGAGGCCTATCGCTTAACTTATAACACATTTATTTTCAGACAAGTTATCCGGGCGCGTCGAAGAAGACGGCCGAAATCGTTCCTGGCACTCTGCGGGGATAGCGAGCTTGACAATGCGCCAGAAACGCTGTCACCCGTATGTACGCCGACGCGTCCGCGGTGCCGCGTCACGCGCACAGATCGCCGGTAGCAAGAGCTTCACCCGGCCAGACAGCCGACGACGGGACGCCAAATCTCAATGAGGTAGGCAAAAAAAACTTAGCTATAAAGGCGTTCCTCCGTCGTGTCTCGTCAGCGCGTGTCCTAGCCATTTCTTTTGCAAACCCTGCGCGCGCGCGTGTTACGCGCTATCCCGTGAAGGATTTTCCCTTACGCGGTTCCGCGCCGCCGACAAAATAAACGTGCCTGGCGGTCTTAGCGGCGCGTTACAAACGCGTTTCTCGCATTCCGCCCGCGCAACCCTACCCACCTCGGCCCTTTTGTTCTCTGTTTTTTTATTCGCCGATGTTTCTTTCTTTTCTTCTTTTTTTCACTGTTGATCCTTTCACCCATCCACCCAGCGTCGCCTGCAGCAGGCGGTTTTTTAGATCGCCAACGGGGGCAGCAGACTGTAGAGGGAGGGAGGGAGTATTTTCAAGTTGTCTCCTTTCCCCCACAGCTGCGCGGACGCGATAAGCCTCGGCTCGAGGACGAGCCGCGCGAACATGCGCAAGCACACGTTCTTCAACGCGGGACACCGCCGCATCGCGGAGGGGAAGGGCTTAAACTTTGAGCGCGCGGTCACGGCGCGAACCCTCGTCGAGGTGGTCTGCACGGCCTGTGGACGCTTCCTCATGGCGCCGTCCTCCTCCTCTGCAGCCTGCCATAGGCGTTAAAGGGACACTGAACGGCAACGCTAAATAATATTTGAATGGTGAAGGCACTTTTAAACTCGCTCTTAAAGCTCATTTTCACTCGTTTTGTAGAAGAAAGACTAGTGACTCCTAAGGAAATTAAAGGATAGGCTTATCTTTCTTGAATATTGCGCCCAAGTCTCGGCGCCCGCACGTCAATCCAGTTTCGGTTTTCAATTTTATTAGCCCTCATTTGAATTGCAAAGAATGTTCAGAACCTTGGCTGGACCCATAGCCCACGAGCCTTTGTACCGCGTCCAACAACAAAATGGGCACTCAAAGTAACACCATGTAGCAGCAGCATATTAATGCTGTTGGCATCTCAGCGCTGACGCCCGTTGTTGCAAATGGGTCGCAAGCCCCAAGGGTAGCGTTGGCCTGGCGGCCTGGGGCACAACTGGAAGCATCCGAAGGTCCTGGCAAAGCATGAGTCGACTGGTAACAGAACAACTTGTTTATTCTAACATCGCAAAAGAGCGGGCGGTCAGGTCGACCGAAGTGGAGAGACGGGAGAGCACGTAACTCAACAGAAGAAATCGGAGCCTCTCTCCTGGCGTCCGGGGGCAGCTGCTCTTATACTCTCGGCGTAGCGGGCAAGAAGGAAGGTCACGGGATGAGACCACGTGACGGCGGAGCACGGACGAGCTGAGAGACATGTTGAGACGAGTGTAGTGACTCAGCCGCCGAGCAGGCGCCGATCAGACCTCCTCGCTTCACACTTGGGGAGCTCCTCTCCCCGGCTGCCGCGCTTTGACAAGCGTGGGCACACACGCACACACGAAGACACGTGGCACTGAAACACGCCTGGACGCGCTTGGCGGGGAGGCTTTGCGGCAGCTCCGAACGGGCCAAAATGTCCGCCGTTTTGAAGGAAGCCCCGGCGTCCGTTGCATCCGCGCCGGCTATACCGCGCGTCGTAGGCGAAACGTAACAATGCATATTACTCTGTTTCTCTGTATTCCCGTAACCAGGCAACAGGACTTGGTGTTCAATATTGTTCAAGCCGTGTTCAGAGCACATCTGGGCGGTGCCACGAATTGCAACTTACGTCTTCGCATTTTTGCCACAACTTCCTAAGTTGACTTCCTATAGATCAACTTCCTGTGTCGAAACTCCCTAGGTTGACCCTTTGACTTCTTTGGACTGCAGTGTATCCATTATTACTCGATAAACAGTCAGTTGACTAGACAGCAGCAGACCCTCTCAAGATCTACGACGTCGCGCCGAGCTGGTGTGGGATCGTCAGCCTTGCTCACTTTCTGAAATAGCTGCGGAGTCTCCCGGGTGACCACTACAGGCTCGCCGTTTAGAATGCCGTCACTTGTTGTGACGCATGACTTGATCTTGTTATTGAGCGTCCAACAAAGTGAGAAAACCTTGGTGCGTTCCCTGAAAAGAGAGAGAGAGCGAAAGAGAGAGATTTATTAAAAGAGAAGTCTGAAAGGTCGGCCTGAACTATACTGTGTTCTATCCTGCCGCTGAGCGTTCCGGTAAGGGGGAACAAAAGCAGAGTGATGGTGACGAGAAGCAAAGGAAAACATGTGCACATGAATTTAAAAAAAAAAAAAAAGAAAAATAATGTACAGACTAATAACACTTATTACATTCGCGTACCTAATTCACTTTCTCACAAAAGCCCCATGCCATCGCCTTCACGACCTGACGCCGGTCACAGTACATATAAAACTCGATCTAACCAAACCCGATTTTCCGAAGTTCCCGATCTGACAAAGAAATTTACATTCCCCGGCAGGTACCCACAGGGTTCAATGTTGTCGTTAACCCGAATTAACGAAACAAACTTGGCCGAACTCGATTTAACGAAGTTTTTCCTGAAATTAATGAGTAAGAAAAAAGCGGTGATTTCTTTCTAATTTTGACACAGACGGGTTCTTCTTCGGGCGTGCGCTCTAAAGCTATCGCCTTAAAACATCTAGGCGCCGTGGTCGCATCCCTAGCTTTATTTTGACGGGGCTGCACGCCGCGACCATGCACGGAACAGCCGGCTCAACACCGCCTCGGTAGCAGCCCTCGAATAGACGCAGAGTGCCTGGAGCGGCCGTTCGCACGGCAATATTGTGCGCATGAAGCCGGCTTCTTTCACGCTCAGGAAAACACTTTTATATAGCACGTATTGAGCAACAGAAAGCTGTATCGGGAGTCTCTCGTGTCGCTCTGCAATTTTCTCGTTGACACTTTTCATCTAATTATAATATTTGAGAAGTTGATGCAATAATTAAGACTAATTATGTAATTAGGTAGAATGAAATATATCATAATCTGAGTCAAGCGACGGCAAGCAACATTACCTTGGTTCTGTGCAGCTACGTGGCATTCGCATATTTTTTAAACTCTGGCTAAAGTTAGCTGGGATGCCCTGTATACCAGTACGTATACTACGTATACTCTGCGACGTTTTGCTGTGCACAGACGGATGTTCCTCGCGTGCCGAGTAAGTTCCGTTAATCTGTTTTTGCCTTCTATCTTCCTTACTAACGTTTCATCTCACCTGCCCAAACTACTTTTCGTTGTTGATTTTTGTTTTTCGTCGCTTTCGTCGGCGGATTGCAGCGCTTGGCTGCCGGCTGATCAAACTGTCGCCGCCACGGCTGTACACGCGGCTCGCCGTTCGTGCTCCCTCGCGCGCAGCATCGTCGCAGCTGCGCAGGTGCACCGTAACTAAGGAAGCACCCCGTGCCTTCGGGGGCAGCGGCGGCCATCGGCTGCGTGGACGCTGGACAGAGAGGGTGGTGCGGCGCGGGGACCGTAACAGAAAAGCGGAGAAAAGAAAAACCCCGTCACCTGCACCCCCCCAACGGGTCACGCTTGACCGATAGCTTTGTTCGACGCCGAGGGGGGACTTTGGCCGCCCTCGGCCCGTCTCATCCGCGTTCGTGCGTGCTCCGCGCTGCAGGCAGAGGCCGGTGCTGCGCGGGCGGCGGCTCTGCGCCAGGGGATCGCGCGGTGCTTTCAAACTGAACTGAAGTTCAATTGCCAAAGATTGCCAAGGCGAAATACAAAGTTTGACAGCGATCCGTCTGGCCGCGCAGTTACTTTGCAACAGAACTGCTTGTCGGTGTAGTTGGTGATTGCTAAAAGACATGTTTCTTGCCGCAAGTTAGAACACACAAAAGGAAGACACATAAAGACAACACGGGCGTCATTTCTGTTCACAGCCGCCCGTGTTGTCTTTATGTGTCTTCCTTTTCTGTGTGTATTAACTTGCGCAAAAAAAAAAAAAACGTCTTTCAGCGAAAAACGTGTTTCCCAATACACGTTGGCGTCAAGTAAATCACCGACCGAACGTGCAAACTTAACGACCTGTCGGTTCCCGCATACGGGAACCTTGTTCGCAATTAAAACCAGTGACAGAGAGACGGCAGGTTTAAGCACGCTTCAGTTTGTGACGCAAGCAGCGAGCGTGCATCGATGGAAGTGTCCCGTCGATGCACGCGACAGAAGTGTTTCTGTTCACAGTGCGCCTCACGATCTGGATGGGCAAAGATGCACGCGTGACACGAGCTTGTTTTCCTCAGCACGCATTTTCACGCGTGCATTTTCCCAGTCAGTGTTGCGGCCTGTAGTTTCTACATTGTGCATTGTGAGCAAGGCAGCCGGAACGTAACTAAATCTTTCTTTATTGTTTCCTCAGACACAGTCTAAGAGGGGGCCGAGGCTAAAGGCGACAGAGCACCTGACAAGGGCCCCGGCCCCCTTGCACAATATACACAGACAAAGTACATCAACAAAGTTCAGTCAGACAGACATCATAGGTTCAGACAGTGGGCAGTATTAAAAAGGGGGACTAGTCAGTGCTCGAATATAAAGTCAGCAAATAATTGGTGCAAAATATTTACATACGCAACATAATGTCTGCAACATAAATACAGAACGCAGCAATTCAGATGCCAGTCAGCAAGTTCAACAACATCATTCATAGCCATGGCACTCATCACAAAAACCAAGACACAGAAACCAAGCACAATTTCACAGCCGTGTATCAAAATTGCAGTAGTTGAGAGGAGCATGGCAAGGGAGAACAAAGCGCACTTTTTGAGGTAATTTACAATAATGAAAACATAATGTCACTGTTCACAAGAAACTTCCTACAGTGTTTCTTAAATGTATGTACACCTTTATTAAAGTCTGCTTGCATATCTCTTCTGTTTAGAGCATTGGTTATTTGAAAAGATAATGCTTGCCTTCCATAGTTGGTTCTAACTTGCGGCATTTTTCGTTTTGGGTTTCGGGTACTGTATGAACTTGAGCTGGGCAATGCGGAAATATGTAACTTGTATTTATTGATCCATTGCAATAGCTTAAGGTAGTACACGTGGTCAGCCTTCAACATGTTATATTTTGTATATAACGGCTATGTTCTCAATAACTGCTTGTTGCCTTTAAAATTTTCCAGTATGTGCAAAATTTGCTTTTGTAATAAATTAAGTTTGTAGTAGTTAGTAGCTGTTATTGTTCCCCAAGTCAAGATTCCATAGCTCATTCTAGAGTAAACCAGTGAATAGTATAGTGCCTGCTTTAAACGTTTGGGTATTAGATGTTGTACTTTGTAAATGCACCCAATGGTGCGAGAAAGGCTTGATTTTAGTTGAATAACGTGAGTATTCCATGGGAGGTTGAGGTTAAACCAGACACCTAAAAACTTTTGTTCAGTAACCTGTTCCAGCAAGCGTCCTTCAAATCTAATGTTAACCGGGTAGCAGTCATGTTTATTAATTGGCTTAAAAATGACGTACTGTTTTATTTATATTTAGACTCAAGCGATTTCTTTGAAGCCATGCAGATAACTGTAATAAGTAGTCATTAACAGACGTCTCTAAACATTGCATGGTTTCTCCGGTGAAAAAAAACATTAGTATCGTCTGCATACATTATTAATTGTGGGGATCCATGTATTGCTATAATATCATTTATATAGATAAGAAAGAGTAAGGTTCCCAGAATAGAGCCCTGGGGAACGCCCTGTTGTACTTCGAGTTTGCTGGAGGACCAATTGTTAACACGTACATATTGATAACGTTTCTCTAGATAACTCCGGATTAGTTTTATTGCCACTCCTCTAATACCATATTTTTCTAATTTTCTTAACAAAATATTATGTTGAGCAGTGTCGAAGGCATTGCTGAAATTTATAAGTAAGCCAAGAGTGAGCAATTTTTTTTCTATATTTTCAATTATCTTATCCTTTATGTCAACGAGAGCAATCTCTGCTGATTTGTTTGCTTGAAAGCCGTACTGAGCTTCTGTTATTACTCTGTGTTTATTAAAGAAACCGCTTAGCCTGTGATTGATGACGTATTCAAATACCTTTGAAAACACTGTCAAAACTGAAATGGGCCTGTAATTATTGATGTTGGTCTCACCACTGCCTTTTTAGACAGGTGTAACTTTTGCGATCTTCAAATCATCTGGAAAATCTCCGCTAAGAAGCATCTGACTTATTATACGCGATAATATGGGGCTTATCAATTTCATGAGACGTTGTAGGGGCAATCATGATTGAGTCCATCAAGCTATTTATATGTACGCAGTCACTGGAAGTGCCATGCCGTCCTGAATAAACACCTACTTTAACTAAATGCCGATTCATTGCTTCTACTAAATTGTTCCCAGTTAGAAGCACATTGTCAATGCAGATTTCCTTCACACCCTTCTCTTTCCTTTCCTTTCCTTCCTTTTCTTCCTCATCATGTTCCCCTTTCCCCCCCTGCCTTTCCTATTCTTGTTCTCTCTCTCTCTTCCTTCACACCACAGTCAGCTTGATTTCTTGCTAATATGTTGTTTAGTAGCTCCCATGTCTTTTTGCTGTCATTTTGAACGTCCTGGAATTTAGTTTGGAAATAACTGGACTTTGCGTATTTTACATCCGAGTTCAATTTATTTCTCAGTTCTTTGAATTCATTCAGTACGCATGGGTCTCGGGTCTTAAGAAACTGTTGAAATTTTCGGTTTTTCTCTTTTATTCTTCTGTACAGCTCACTAGTAACCCATGGTTTTCTAATCCGTTTACTTTTCTGGGCACTTTCTCGGAGTGGAAAGGCCAAATCGTAGCAATGCTGAAATTTCATCAAAAATACCTGGTAAGCCAGTGTGGCGTTGCGTTGCTTGAACACATCATCCCAGTTCTTTTCTGCTACACAGTTATGAAACGTCATCAAGGTTTCATCAGTTATTGCTCGATACAAATTTTTTTGTTGAGAAAAAACGTAATTTTTCTCGGAAGGAAAGCCCAAGCAGAACACTGGCAAATGATCGCTGATGTCATATCTGAGAACACCAGCCGTAACATTTGCATCATCTATGTTGGTGACACACACATCAAGACACGTGGCAGTATCTACTGTGACCCTGGTTGGCAGTGATATCAGATTAGAACAGGCATAGGAATTTAGTATCTCATGAAAATCTCTTGCGCATGGACTATCTGATATGGTGTCTATATTGGCGTCACCAAGAAGCATAAATAATTTTGTTACAGTCTGTAAAGTGCGAAGAGCATTGTCGATGAAGTCGATAAATTCCATCGATTTGCCTGCGGGCGGTCTGTAGATCGCGCCAACAGTGACGTTCGACAATTTGACCAACAGGCTTTCAATAACGTGATCGCATCTAGTCAGGTCGCTCAGCACTTCATACTGTACACTCTCCTTTATAAAGATTGCTATACCACCGCCCCTTTTTATATCCCTACTAAGGCTTACGCACTTGTAACCAGGAACGTGCGGTACCATGTCTGTGGGTGTTAGCCAAGTTTCTGTTAATACTATTGAAGAAAACTTAATGTTTAGGGAGTGAATAAGTATTTCAAGACTATCCACTTTGTTTTTTAGGCTTCGCATGTTTATATGTATAACTGAAAATTGTCTTTTGCTTGACCTGTGCTTTTGATTAAAAGTTTGGCAATCGTAGTACTGGCAAACATTTTGTCCTGCCATCATTTTTCTGAAGTGTGTCGAACAGGTGGGTGCACCATTATCCTTCGTTTATGTTCTCCAGATCAGACTGTTCAGCAATTCTGATAGCAACCGAGCCCTCGTCTTTTCCAGCAAGAATTTTCCCTCCAGAGCACCACACGAACTTCCATCCTGCAGACTTTTTCTTGGCGATCGCAGCCCCCAGAAGCCTTTTGTTTAAAACGGTCAAATGTTCATTCACATATACCGGAGAAGCTTCTCCTCCGTAGTCAAGGTCTTTCGTAGTTATCCTTTGTTTTTTGCTTTTTTGTAGGATTACATTCAGCTTGGTACGCTGGTACGCTTATATATATATATATATATATATATATATATATATATAGAGAGAGAGAGAGAGAGAGAGAGAGCGAGAGAGAGAAAGCTGCAGGGGTGCTAACTCATTATTTCATTCTGCCCGCAATAACGCCAAGAATGGCGCTGCGGGTAATGTGCAAATAAAAATGTAATATCAGTGGCAAAGCTTCTTACGGCGATTTGAGCTGGAGACATTGAATTTCAGCATAATAACTTGCATTCAATACGGTATAGCCAGCACTAATTTTACCATCATTTTATTGAATGAACGCGGCCTTTCTTCGCCTCCTCCCGCCAATTAGTTCTCAAGATCTTTTTTCTTTTTTTTTTTCTCGATAAGGGTTGTAGGGGTTCGGGCATTGGGCACAGATTGATCTTTTCACTTATTTTAACATATATGAAAATGAAAATTTCTTATTTATTTGAAATGAGGTATGACGGCTACTCATTTCGACGGCGAAAGAAATGTTATGAAAAGTTACAGTTAAAATAAAAAAAGAAAGAAAGAAAGAAAGAAGGTTGTTCCATCTGTGTGAAGTCCTCGCGTGGCAATTCACAGACGCACCGAGTAACAAGTGAAATGTTTCATTGGAAGACAGCAAAGTAGATGCTTCACGAAGGACGAAACGAAAACGACGCCGTCGATGACTCGTAATGGCCACTTTGGCGCCAAGCGTCATCACGCAAGGGGAAGGCAGACGTCATTACATCATCAACAACAACAACAACAACAACAACAACACCAACAGCACAAGTGAAGAGTTCACTTATCAATCTGTTCCCCTACTTTTACTTTTATTTGTTCAGGAGAACTTTAGGTTCCCCTGCAAGTTGTTGTGCCAAGCTTCGCTCAAACAGTACTGTAGCGTCACTAATTTATTTCACTATTTTTCCATTAAGCTAAGTGGTCGTCAACAAGTACTTGTATGCGTCGCCTCCTCTTCAGTGCGCTTTGCCCGTTATTCACGGTTGACGTGTGAATGCCCGCTGTGTAATTTGCATTTTGTATACGACTGAATGAGTCGATACGGCGTTTACTTTAAAGCCCCCGCTAATATTGTCACTGACTTTCTATGAAAAGGTACCAAATTCTTTCTGCGCTTTCTTTTATGTCTTTTACGTACCTCGTGCTAGCAGCGCAGTATGTACAAAACGCTTGTACCTCATTGTGTCGTCGTGTATACAGCACTTGCAAGATGGCCGCACGTACGCATAAATAACACTCGCGAACAGATGGTTGTTCAATGTGGCGAACGTCGTCGTCACCTTACAAGCGCTTCCTAAGAAACCGTTCAATCATCGCTCCGCAATCGATTGACCCAACAGCGCTTGCGGAAAGGAGACAGAGAGAGAGAAAAAAAATATTGTCGGAACCGTTGGAGAAATGTCGCCAACTAGTCGTTCCTTTCTTTTCTTTTTTTTTTTCGCTTCCCATTTACTTACAAGCCGATTCGGGAGCCCTCTGAAGTCGCTGTGTATGTGACAAACTCCCGTCACTTTGTCTGTTCCCGTTCTCCGTTCTTTTTTTCTCCCTCACTGAGCTTCGCAGATTATAAAATAGTAGACAGCGGTGAGTGGGACAAAAAAAGGAAATAATTTTTATTCGAGTTCGAAATATTAATGGACCTGTCTGCTATTATCTATTATCTTCTTTTTTTTTATTCGTTCCGTTTCTCTGTTCAACACCGCGACGGCGGTCCAACGCACGTCGTTCGTAGTACTGCGTCGGTTTACCGCCATTGCTAATCCCGAGAGGCGATAATCCCTGCCGGTGTATATACTATGCTGGGATTAACGGCCGCACAAGAAGAGGAAGAAGAAGCGTTGAACGTTGTTCGCGAGTGATCCTCCTGGCTTCTGCTGCGTCGCGGTTCGCACACAACTGTTGGCTTGCAGAGAATGCGACAACGATGGCGACAACGCCACCGGTAGCGCAGGATAAAAAGAAGTCAACGGTGGGCCTTTTGAGGGCTGGCAGGCCGTGTGGCAGGCGTTGGTTCAGCGTGAAGCTACATGCTACATGGGCAATAAAGAGAAGAGGGAGGGAGGAGGGGGGGGGAGCTGTAGGGAGGGTGCATGGTCAATGCTGCCTAGAGGTGACACGCGTGCGCAAGGATTGGCAGCGTCATCCTGCGGGCTTAGAACATAACCACGGAACTCTTACAATTCCCAGAGAGATATGCGAAAAGAAAACGAATAGGAAGGAGGAGGGAATGAAGGAGATCGCGGGTGGAGGGATTTCCCGGCGTTGATGCTAAGAGGGAAGCACTGTTCCTGTTTTGCTGTCAGGGCGTTATTGGATGCGACGCTCTGCACAAAAAGGAAGACAGGGTGTTTGGGGGAAGCGGTGGGGGGGGGGGGGGGACGAGTGAGGAGGGGGCTATGCGAAGTGTAGGTTGAGGCAACAGCAGGGATTGCATGAGTTGTGTCAAGAGCACCACCGCGGTATAGTGTAGCATCTGCGACGTGAGGTTGTCTTCGGAGAAGCGTTTGTCGGCGCGTCGGCTTCCGGATTAAAAAGAGCTCGCTTCTGTGTTTAGCCGGTGGTCGTCGCCTTTGAGAGCTTAGATGGGCCCGCGTTCTCGGTCGGTCGGGGCACTGTGTTCGGCGTGCTCTGCGGACAGTGACAGAGACGGTTGCGCGCGGCGTATACATGTGTACGGGACGCGGGAAACGCGGAAGGGAAGAGGCGTTTCTGCGAAGGCGTCAATGCGTATACGACGGGAGAGAAAAATTGAGTTTTAGCTCGTGTATGTTCCGTTGAATTTGGGCTTAAGCACAGAGTGGTAACATATCGGTTATACAAGAATCACAGGAGTTCGGCTCTAAGGGAAAAAAAGGAGAGGAGAGGAAGCGACGAAGGAAATGACAAAGGAAGTAAAAGGGGGCAAAATCCGTCCCCATTCCACCCTGTGAAAGTGCACGTACAGCGAAGCTGGTGCGGACCTTAGACGACGCTACACAAGCACCACCACCACAAGCGACGAATGCAACGCGCGCACGCACGTGTGCGGAAGTGCAGCATGCATCCTCATTCTGCTAGGCCGCCCGCCAAGCGCAAGTGCCTTATTGAAGTAAATTAATTTTAAACTAAATAGCATCAGAAAATGCGTAAAGTACGACTTACACACAAGCTACAGGCTCGACAGCTTCGGATTGTTATCCAAATACATTAGGAAAAACAGAAATGTGTTACGCGTAAGCTGGTAGATAATGCCATTTTCCAGATGCTGTTCGAGGTCTGTCTGAGAGTAGCCGTGGCCGCTAGGTGGCGGTTCCGTTAGCACAGCATGGTGGAGGAAAATAACTATATATATACATATATATATATATATATATATATATATATATATATATATATATATATATATATATATATATATATATATATATACCAGCAAATATGCGGCCTGTAGGGTGAGCAACACGGCAACAAATAACGTCCAGCGGAAAGTCAGAGAGGCTGAAATAATCTCACGGGTGGCGGCAATGGAAAAGAAACCTGCCTCGAGTAACTACTTATAGGGAAGAAACAAAATCAGGAAAGAAACAATTTATGATAACTCAGAGGGAAGCTCATTACTTTTCGAAGCGAGATCAGGATGCCTTAGAACACGCACCTATAAAGCGAGATATAAGAACGAAGAAGAAGCATGTGCTTGCTGAGGTAAAGCTAGGGAAACGATGGACCATGTTTTATTAGATTGTGACGATATCTGCCCAGAGGTCGACTTAGGCACCACTGGCCTGCTTGAAGCCCTTGGGTTCAGCGAGAGCATGGGGAACGTAAACATGTCCGCAATAAAGATTAGTAAGAGGCGATTGGAAGATTACGGGAAGAAAAGTAGGGAAATGACAAAAAACGGAGGCGTGCAAAAACCAAGTTCGCAATAGGGGGTCAGAAAATTTGGTTATGTGAATTCATCGTGGGGTCGTTTTTGTTTTTTATTTCGTCTTTTTTAACCTAGGTAGGACATCAGACAATAAAATAACACGAGCTTGGGGGCGCAACCCACCGCCCCGTTCCAAAGGGGACGCTCATAATATCCATCCATACATCCTCATTCTTGTAAGCCCTCCGCCTAGCGCAAGTGCGTTATTGAAGTAATTGAATTTCTCAAAAGTAAAATGCATCAGAAGATTCCTAAAGTACGACTTAAAACAACCTGCAGAAATTATAGCAGCGGACTGTAATTCGAATATACGAGAAAACAGTTTTCCAGCTGCTGTGTTTTGGGTGAGCACGAAACGAAAAACCCCCACCAACTAGAGGCTAACAGCTTCGCTGTAGAAAAGTCAGCTGACTTCAGCTGTCCCCTATAGGCTGTGAACACACCTGTCACAGCGGACCTAGCGGCCATCTTCTCCAGGACAACTTCTTCTTTGCCATGCGCTCACAGTGTTGTCCACTACAGTATTGCCGTGACCTTCAGGATACGCTAAACGGTACGCAAAAGCTGTGAGTGGCGCGAAAAACTCCGCCCGGATTGCCAAGCGCCGTCGCCATGCGATAGCACAGTGTTTAGAGCGCATTTGACTCGCAACTGTGCACTGCTGCAGGGGCATATGACCCCTGTGGCGGTTGGGGCGGTCAACGTTTTGTTTCTCTTCGCGATACAGTGAGGGTGAAGGTGAAGTCACGAGGTGGCCCGACGGCGACAACACGATAACGACGACGACTTGGACGACGGTATAAGCCGAGTCTTTGCCAGTCCATCATTGTGGGCATGAGCTACAAGTTGAGAGGAGAACAACAACAGCGGTGTCGCAATGTGAAGCAATTTTCTTGTGAAGTTTTTAGTTCAATATATTATATTATATTGCTTTCATTAATCTCCAGGTGTTTCCGTTGTTTCCTTGTCGGCTTTAAAGCTCCTCCGATATTTCCATCCGAATATTGGCCAATCACCGATAGTGCGTGGGTATATGCGCCATCAGAAAGTATAAAAAAATGAAACTGTCCAACACGTATGCACACTTGGTCTTGAACCACTTGATAAAATCTTGGGCCACACCTGTCGGAAGTGAACAGACTCAACTTGCTCATACTATAGTCTACGGGATAGACATAGTGTTTCATGTCGCTCTACAATGTTCTCATTGACACTTTTAATCTAAATATATTGTTTGAGAAATTGATTAATTATTTAAGATTAATTATCTTATTCGGCGGAATGAAGAAAAAAATAATTTGAGTATCTCCAAGCGACGGCAAACAGCATTACCTTGGCTCTGTCCAGCTACGTGTCATTCGCATACTTTTAAAGTTTGGCTCAAGTTAGCTGGGACATGTATATGTGATGACCCCAACGCTCCAAGGCAGCGCATATTTTCATAGAATGTCCTCAATATGACAACAGCGGGTTTCCCTGAGTGACCGCTTGAGCACCCTTGGCGGCAAACGTTTTCTCGCCGTGAAAAAGTGCTTGTACCGTGGTCATAACCTGAGTGAGCGACGTTCGCGAGTTTCTAGGGAACGTTAATCTTAGGGATCGCCTATGAGCGACATTACGTGTTTTGTTTTCTATACATCGCGCTTCCTTCTTTTTTGTTAACGTATCGATGCCGCGGCCGTGTTGTATATGTATACGCACGAAAGGCTTATGTGAACTCATTCACTTCTGAAAGTACTGAAAGCACACTCCTGCTGGACTGTGCTTTCAGTGCATGGTGCCCGTAGATGAGACAATATTTGCGCGCTTGTGTTCGTGTATGTATCGTGCTTTATACATTTTCTTGTTTCTTTCTTTCTTTTTATTGTTGCTTGAGTAACGAATGAGGAATTGCGGGATACCCGGCTTTAATGTAGCCTATACCTTCCCAAGTTGCCCAGGAACAACCTCGAGGGTCTTGGTGCTGGCGCACTCGGCAAAACATTGCACGGAAAGAACTATGCAAGCTCCCACACACATGTACACGCGCGCACACATAAAAGAAAGAATAATAATTTCGCGAATATGCATTTTAACAGAGCATAAAATGTGTACACGAAGAGAATACAAAGCAAAAGGGGAGAAACAGAAGAAAGGTTTAGTCAATGACGGAACACACAACAGATATGAGAGTTCTTGTTCAGTTTTTGAAATTCCTCTGCAACTCCTTTTAGGAAAATATTAAAATTAGGCATGAAGATATCCAGGCACTCTGAATGGGCGTTATAGGTCGCCTGCCCTCTGGATAGAAAGTCACAAAAATCTGAAGGCTGAAAGGCGCGCTGTTTCCTTGTGCCTTTCTGCGGAATGTCGAAGCGCTCATTAGAAAGCAAGTGCGAGCAGCAGATTTTTCCATGTATTAATATGTGAAGAAAAAGAACGTCCGATTTATTGCATCTACAGGTGAGGGTAGGTAACGTGAGTGTCTGTGTTAGCACTATGTATATAGGTGAAATGCTTTTGACAGAATTAATCGATGTCTAAATATAGGTGTGAACTTTTTTGCACATTTTCGAGAAGTTCACAATTTGACCTGCAAGTGCCGCCCCAAACCACGGAGGCGTACTCAAGAACTGGAAGGCTCTTATATAAAGTTACAAATGATCCAGCTTGTTTGAAGTCTCCGGTCACCTGACATGCTGTGTCGAGCGTTCGAAGTGCACGCTGCCTTGTCTGTTGAGCGTGGGGCGAGAAACTCGGAGAGCTATCGAAGTACGCTCCAAGGTCCTTCGTTCCCCGAGATCTTGGCAGGAGAACGTCTTTAACGCTATAGGAAAATAAAGTCTTGTTAGTCTTCCGCGTGAAGCTTACAAATTTCGTTTTTATGCATTTATGACCAGCTTGTTTTCAGCGCACCATGACGTAAATGTTGCAGTGTCCTTCTGAAGAGCAGCGCAACCATTAACATTTTTTGCCGCTGTGAAACGTTTCGCGTCATCAGCATATAACAAAATTGAAGAGTTTTGAATGACTGCCGAAACGTAGTTAAATCAACAGCGAGAAAAGAAGAGGGCCCAGGACAGACCCTTGAGGAACTCTTCTTGTAACCGCATAAAGTTCTGACGACTGACCATTTACGCTAACGTAGCACTACCGGTCGTGTATGTATAGCTTCTTATCGGCGTTGAGACAGAGTGGTGGAGATCAAGTTGTGTGCACTTTTGAAGGAGTATTTTGTGGCATACGACATCAAACTCCTTACTGAGGTCAAAATAAATGACATCCAGCTGTCCTTTCTTATACACTGCTTGAGAGGCATGCATCATGAAGCTAACGAGGTTGGTAGTTGTGGAGCGTCCCGGTATGAATCCATGCTGCTGACGAATGATAGTATTTTGAATAGAGGATACAATTATTGAGTGCAGAGTTTACTCGAATAATTTAGATGATGCACATAGTAAAGAAATAGGCCTGTAGTTATAACTCGCAGCAGTTTTTACCCCTGACTTAAAGACGGGAACCACCCGTGCTGTTTTCCAAGCCTTTGGGAATGTGTTCGTCTTTAAAGCAGAATTAAAAATACAAGTAAGCATTGAAACAAGCAAGGACTCGTACGCCTTAATTAAAGAAGGTGGAATGTCATCAGGACCACACTAAAAAGACGCTTTAAAGCGTCTGATGCTCTTAAAGACAAGTTCCTCTGAAACTTGAAGATGATAAGCGGGGGATGATATTTATCTGACTTAACAAGAGGAAAGTCGCCACAGGACACATTCACACCGTCTGCGTCATTAAAGCATAGGTCTAGTACATTGCCACAAGAGTTCAGAATATTGTTAAATTGGCGCAGAGATGTAAAAGATATAAGATCAAGTAACGAGTTGCACTTGGCAGACAAGTAAAAAGAATGGGTTGAAATTTCACCATGTCTGCCAGGAAATGCCAGGCGTATTCAAATCACCAATTATGAGAATTTTATGGTTAGCATGGGCCGATATAACATTTTCAATAGTGGCTATAATAGTCATGTGCATTTCAATATTCAGATCAGGCGCTACATAGAAATTCCCTACTAACAGCCTATTACTACCAGCACCAAAAATCTCCGCCCAGACACATTCCGTTGCACATTCTGAATCAGGGCGCCCAACTGATCTGAATGATTGATTGATCGCAATCAGGACCCTACCGCCCTTTGACTTTGATGAAGAAGGATCGCTGTCTCGTCGGAAAGCTTGATCAGTGGGTGGTAAGTACGAACTAGATGGTATTTCAGGGCACAACCAGGTCTCTGTTAAGGCAATGATTGGGAAACACGATGAAATGACGTTGGAGAAAAATTCGTTCACCTTTGTGCGTGATCCACGATCATTCTAACAACAACAACAACAACGACGACGACGACGACAATAATAACAACATTAATAACAATAATAATAATATACCTAAATGAATGCGTGCAGGACCACCTCATTCAAAAACTACATAAGTACCTAGCGAAAGTTATCGTTTCTGTCCCATTGTTTCTGAAGAAGCGGATATGAACAACTATTCCGGCAACAAAGTCGATAACATTTTCCCCCATCGGTCCATTTTCCTCCAACGCACACTCTCGACACGCAGCGGCTCATTAAGGCATTACGCTCTGCCCGCTCTTCCTTATCTACTATTACGATGATGATTAGCACGTTCGCTGATAGTAGGGATTCAGTTATCAATTACGTAGGCTATATCCGTCGCCGCTAGCTCAGAAGTCAAAAGAAAGATCACACTTCACCGATCATGTTGACTAAGCTTTGAACTGTGAAAACATATTTAAAGATGACAGTTCAAGACACGATCGTAAGAACTACGCTGTTCGGTTGCCACATCTTTGCCGACCAAACGCCGTAGGTTTTATCATTGCATCTTGCACCGTATTTATCAAATCTTTCTTTTTTTTCGTTTAACAGCTTGGCTAACGTTAGCTGGGACACACGGTATAAATATCGAGAATAACAACATGTTATATTTTTCTCCCCCTCCCCCTCCCTTTCTTTTTTTTTCTCAGGAGGAGATTCTGTTATATGATGTGGTAAGTTATATCTTATCAGAGAATGATATAAAGGTATGTTATAAGGGTATCCCGCAAAAAGGAATGAGTCATTCCACTCTGTGAAGGTGGATGACCAGCGAAGCTGTTAAAAACCACCACTACAACTTCTGAGGACGGTATGCAATGCTTTATAGCTTTAGAGTAGTGGTAGTAGCGCTAAGCTAGAGTAGTGATATGAAAGGGAGTAATCGTAATTTTACAGCACACCGCCGCCCACAGCGGTGCTGCAACGACATTTAACTTAGTTGCTATAGGCTGCTTATCTTATACACAAAATTCTACAGGGACGTCACACCCCTCGAAAGCAGGCGTCGCGGCGGCACCTTGCGTAACACTAATCTTTACCGGGAAACCTTTGCGGGGAGCGCTACGTGCTTCGTATTGTTATCACCGGCTGCCTTATCACTAATTATGCGGTTCGCGGATGCTTTTTTAGCTTGTTCTTTATTGAAGCGTATGCTGTTCCGTATGTTCAATTCGTGATTCCGAAGAATGCATGCACTTTTCGCTTCATTTTGCCGACTGCGTGTAGCCTCTGTCTTACGGGGGTATGAGCCATTGATGATGATATCTTTTGCTGACGGAGAACAAACACACGGCACCCTAGCCATATACACCTTCGCTGTAATAAGTTTGAAAAATTGTTAGCGTACGGTATGTTTATTTAAGGTACAGTAGTACTGGTCATGCTTAATTTTGTTAGAGCTATAGTACACCTCTGGTTTGTTCTCTTAACTATCGTGAAGTAGCTTCCCCCATCAAGCAACCCCATTACGTTCTCTCTCTCTCTGGCTCTATCTCTCATTTGGCGCGCGCGTCTGTTAGCTGCAAACAGTTCACGCCGGAAACGGTACAGGTTTATTGAGACAATTCAAAAATAATGTGAAGGAGCTGATGCTGCTTCGCTTTTTCATTTACCCGTCTGGAAAAGTAAAAAAAATAAAGGTTCAAAATAACCATAGCACACAAGCTAGTGGAATCCGGATCCAAAGAGCAGCAGCGACGCTCACGTCGAAAGACTCCCGGGGAGCATATACGCCTTCTCACCTTCGACTAGCTCATTTCCGTCCACCGTGTGTTCGTTAAACAAATAAATATATCTGTGAAGAAAAAGAGCGCGCGAAACGTCTGTTGTACCTGTCCACACGTACGCATGAGGACAGGATAAGACAGAACGCACGCTCTGTATATGTATGCACGCTGTGCGCGCGTAGTACGTGCGCTTCGACGCATGCATTGCGGGGAGGCGTAGAAAAAGGAGGCCAATATAAATGCTTCACGCCCCATTCCGCTGCCACCGGCCGCGTCGAAATCACCCCCCTTCTCCGACGCCCCCCATCAAGTCCTATAGCCTCATTGTGCGCGGCTTTTTAGAGACTCATTCGCGAGGGCAGGGGGGGGGGGGGGCGCTGCAAAAGAGAGGGCGGCGGTGTTAGCAGCAGCCACCCATTGTCGGCGCTAACCCGCGTGACTTGTACACTCTGTCTTTACAAAACGGGACAGCTTCCTCCCGTTTCGGGCCGCCCTTCTTTAAATTCCCCTCCTTACGTTTCGTGTTTTCTTTGCGGCATGCTTCCCCTCCGCCACGCTATTTAAAGCAAAGAACACAGAGAATGGGTGTATAAGGACGGGAGGTGGGAAGGCTAGATATAAAGAAAAGAAAAGGAAATTGAGGGGGAAGTGGGGTGAGGGAAGAGAGCGGGAGTTGTTGTTATGAATCATAACGAATTCGCAGCTACCGTCGTGGTGTGTAACGGAGGGGGGGAAAAGCAATACGCGGGAATGGGGTGTGGAAAGGCTCGGGATGGGAGTATTCCTCTTTTTTCTTTTTTCTGCGTGTGTTCCTGTAGTGTTTAGGTGTGGTGTGCGCTGATTTATCACCGCCGAACTATCGTTGTTTCGCACCACAGGACCTGCGGCCACGTCCACGAGGTGGACCATTCGGTCGAAGTCCGCGGCCTTTAGTGAGCAATCTGCGTGCTTCGGGGAGGAATGCCCCAAATCGCTAAAAGGAAGCTGGGGAGAAAAAAATGAACTGAGGTATATTAGTGATTTTATTGGTACAGGCCGGCTGTTGAGGTGTAATATAGACACACTACTAGAACATGAGCGAGCAAGCGCTTCTGACGAGTGGGTTATTTTATGTGTTTCACAAACTAGCCAATTACATTTCGGCAATACGAAGAACAATAAATAAATAACAAATAGCCACCCTTACCGTGAGAGGAGGCTCGATGCGAGTGAAAGCGCGAAAGACACGTGGCATCATTGATTTTGACTGAGCTTGCTGGGGCCTAGTTGTCGTCGATAAAGACGCAGACTACATTGCGGTCTAAATGAGCCAGAGACTAAACTTAGCCAGTTTTCAGAACTTTTACTAAGCTATAACGACCAAAATACGTGACGTCACACTGACGTAGCGGCGATGGGGATTTGGGGCGACATAAAAAATAAAAGGAATTTTGGTTATCATTTTCTCTTCCAATAATCATCCTAATATGGCGAAATTACGGACAACGGAGTTCTGAAATAATACTTTATCTGTCATAACTGATTTCCGGTTTCTCTTTAGCGTACCTTTAATATAGAATATCGTCTGCCCGCCGTTCGCGCTTTCTCCTGAAGACATTCTAATTCTTTCAAACGACCCACTGTCCCCGCCCCACTCCATGGGAGAGCTCGATCGCTCCACCGCGAGCGCTACTAGGCGCGGCACTGCAGGGGCCAACATTAAGAACGTTGGCGGGTTCGTTCAACCGGACTTCACCCGCCGCGCTTGTTTGGTGGTTGTGGTGTTGCGCTGCTAAGCACGATGTCGCGGGAACGAATTCCGACCGCGGCGGCCGCATTTCGATGGGGGCGAAGTGCAAAAACAACCGTGCACTTTGAATTAGGTGCGCGCTAAAGAACTCCATAGGTCGTCAAGATTAATCCGGAGTCCCCAACTACGGCGTGCCTCATAATTAGATCGTGGCTTTGGCGTGTAAAACCCCATAATTAAAAAAAAAAAATATGGAATTCAGCATCGCAACTTGCGGCCAAGCTGGATTTCAACAGTGACGACGCAGTCCAGCAGCTATTTAGGAATTAAAGCAATTCTCTCTCGCTTTCTCATTCGCATGCCGTGTATCTTCGTGCATCTTTACCACTGTACTACTTCTTTTGTTGCGCCTCTTGCTTCGTGGTCCTTGGCTTCCATTCAAGTCAGTTTTGGTATTGGTGAATCTCAGAGTTCCATTGATTTGATAGATTTGTATAGTGTACAATCTCCCAAAGCAACACTCTGCCTGTGAGCAGCGTCATATCGGAGGGATTTGGATTAACTTTGACGAGCTCGGGCTATTCAGTGTTTCACACTCACATTCAACTTACATTAAAATCAAGGACACCATGGTCCCACATGTATAAACCCTGGTGCATACAAGTTATCAAACGGTTCACAGGGTTCACTCGAAGTGAACAAGGGAAGGTCTCAACGTTGAGCCAACAAAAGTTGCTATTTGGGCGTGTTGGGGTGATGGTTAGTTAGTACATATTACGTAGCATAGTGCAGAGGGTAGGTTCTGCGGGCCCATGTGTTTGCATTGGGCTAGTTGGTGCACGGTATTTCGTGCATGCTGTTCCTTTATAAACAACAGAAAGAAATAAGGGATACACACTTGGCGCCCTCTGTTCGTGATTTCTTTCTTTCTGTTGACCGTTTCTTTCTGTTTACCCATTAAACGAGAGGCCCCACGTCGAAAACTTGACTGCAGGCTCGGGTTCGCCTTGTTCGCCACTATTGATGCACATATGCAAGTGGAACATCATCGCTTACATGCATCTATCGCAAGCGTCCTTACGCTACCGATTTGCACGCCGGGCAAAGTGCACACCGACGATCCCTTTCGGGGGCGAGAGCTCTTCCTCGCCCTTGCCTTGGCCCGAGAAGAAGAGAGAAGGAGGTCTCCAGCAGCGGACGTGACGTAGTCGCGCCCCGCATGCCGTCGCGCGCGCGCTAGTGACGTCACGCTTCCTGATCGGATGCGGTCAGCACTCCTTTTTTTTCCCCCACCCAGCCCTACGTCTCCTCCCCGACCAGATCGAAAGGCATTCCTCCCGCCTTGGGGGAGCGGTTCCCAACTCGCTGGCTCTTCGGTCGCGCCGCCGCTCGAGTTTGATGGACGATTTCAGGAAGGAAGCAGCGATTTTCCGGCCGCGGATATTGCGCCGTTGATATCCGGCCGCTTCCCGGCATGGCGCCTGCGTTTCGAAAGAAAGACTTGCGCGCGTGCACACACACGCTTTGGGAGGTCGGTGCGCCGCCGTTTGGAGCGCAAGGCGCGCCCGATGAACCCGCCTCGTACGCCGGAAAACCGCAAGCGTCCGCCACTCGTGGTGTACACATCCTTCTTAAGCATGAGGGACAACTTAATTTGAGGGGCTCGGCGCCTGGAAGACACGCAAAAAACGTCTCGCTCGATATCCTGGGTGACGGCCGCCGCTCGGCTCGGTGCCTTAAATTTGGCTAAGGTGACGTTCGCGACTGTTGCCAGCGGTATTGCTGAGGACGCGGCCCAAAGCCCTTCCTTCCTTCTTAGCCCTGGTCTGGTTACACACATTCCTCTTTGTACACACGTGCAGAACGGATGTAGGCTGTTGGTACAGTTTTTACGCTCGAGACAGTATATAACGGCGTAACGGTAAGCGCATTGACGGGGAGGATGTGTAATTTTCTGACAGATTTGTTTCCGTAGCAAACATGCGCTCGAATTAACGGTGATGGGGAGACGGCTTAATACCAAGGCTTATAGCCTGAAGACTGCGAGTAAACGGTGCACGGTGGTATCCGCAGCTTTGTTCAAGGGCCGTAACTTGCAAGGAGCAGATGCAGCAGCCGGGATATTCTCGCTTAAGAGGATTGTGCGTCATGCGAAGGCGGACGTGGCGAAACCTTCAGTGTGTCTCGAATGGAGTCGTGTTTCAGTAAGATGTGAGGGTGGAGGGGCGGGGGGGGGGGGGGGAGGTTAAGCATTTGTGTGTATACGGTTGCAGCCATCACGAGGGCGATGCAAGACGCTATAGTTGGTGACATTTCATCTTTTTCTTCTTGCGCTACGTACGACATGAGGACTATGCAGGAACAGGGAACATTCGGACAAGCAAACGATGCGCGAACTTACATCTGGTGTATCTTGTAAAAGGTCACATATCTGGACATTTATTTTTTTCTTGAAAATCTTTGCATTCACCACCTCTTAATAATACGTGGTACAGAATAAATCAGTTGCAAGTTTGTACAACATTCTATTGGGCCGCGTGTTCTCTTTTTCGGTGTTCCTGTTCTCTGTGTCGCGCACAGCGCAACAATTGTATGAAGAAAACGTGCAGTCATCAGAACCATGTGTCCCATTGGGTGACGCGTTTGCTTGCAGAAGCCACGTGTGCTTTCTGCTACACACTGGTTTGTTCAGGGGAATCCTCCATTAATGTCTACGTGCAGCATTTTCTTTTTATTTTAACTGTTTACTTTGGTATAGTGCTCGAAAGATGTATAGATGCTGCCACTGTATTTATACCACCGTCAGTTTTACTTTGACGTAGCTCTAATTTAGCAATAAGTGCATCAAGTAAAGTAACATCTCGCGGTCAGCTTGCTTATGCAGGACAAAGAGAAATATTAGAAGAGAATAAGCGAGCTGTTCGCATCGTTCGATTGATCTCCAGTCGAGCCGCATGTAATAGCCTGTGAGTTCCAAGCGTGTGATTGCGGGGTTCTACACTTGTTTGTCATTTGTAAAGCAACCTCACAACATTTGTTTATATTACACAGCACTGACAAGCGTAAGCTGTAACATCAGTGAATTCGGGCACAGATCCTCAGTGTATACACGCTTATCTCGAAATTGCACGTTGCTGAGCACGGAGTTTCTGACAAACGGATATTGCGACGTTACTGCACGGCTTCGATCCCGCAATTGGCACATGTTCCTAAGGGAAAGAATAACAGAAGGTAATTATTCAAGCTCGGTTAATTACCTAACACCAACCACACTGCAATATGTCGTGTGAGCGAAGATTCATGCAACAGAGCTGATTGGACGGAATTGAGTTACCTGCCGAGCAAAACGCTTTCGTGGGTGGGTTGGTTCATAACAAAGTAGTAAAAATCACAATGTAGGAAGATAAGGACAAAGACTCAGTGCACATGACAGGCGTTAAACCAGAGACTGACATTTGGAACAGTAGCAATATTGAATTTCTTTCGGTATGAACAAACTCGGCCCAACAAATCGCTTTGCTGAGCCACATTTCTCCTATGTACACTGGACTCTTTAATGTCGGAACATCACCCTCGGGATTCTCATTGTAGTTTTAACGTGTGCTCTGCCCCGAATCACTTTTGATAAATTTTTCACATAAATATATATATATATATATATATATATATATGTATGCGTTGCAACAATCCAATATAGCTTGCCAGACTTTCATGCGTGAAGTGGCTCCCTCAACGACATCAGCCGCGAGGGCTCAGGGACTGCACCAGGTCGCGGATTCGTTTCCCGACCACAATGTCTCCGTTCCAACAGAGAGGACACCAGTAGAAAAAAGAAAACGCTCGTGGTACTTAAATTTAGGCGTATACGTTAAAGAAATTGAGCTGATGAAACCTGATGAGCATCCTTCCGATATACGGCATCCCCGATAGCCGAGGTACGCGTCTTTGGCACCACATTAAATGATATACGTGCTCTCAGGTCTGTAAATGAGTTTTGTAATGAGACTAATGTAAACAACTTGGAGTGTGTACGATAGTGAGTTTTTTATCCCTCTCTATTTCATTCCCCATTATTTAATTACGCATGAAGTAGCATTCCAAGCCTGTTGCTTTAAAACAGCTCTTGCTTAAGACAGTTGGTCAACCATGCTGGTATACATATAGAGACTACGACGTGGCTCCGGGAATAAGTTATGGCTCCAAGAGTAAAATCAGTTGCTAGTTGGCGCCTATCCTGTCGATGTGCGTTTTCTGGTCCTCGTTATCTCGCGCCATAATACTTATACCAGATGTTGCTGCACAGCGAGCCTCTCCAGTTATGTCACTTTCTATTTTACTTCTTTTCTATCTCAGTTTGAAGTTTATACAAACCTTCCAACCACATGAAACAAACAGACAATGAAGATAGAGAAAGGATATAGGTGAAAATAACTGTTCGTGCTTAGTTCAAACCTAAAAATAATAAGGAAACTTTTAAGGAAAAGGGGAACGAAAGAACAACTCGGTGCAGGTAGCAGCCAAAGCCATATTTGGCAGCCTTCAATACCGCGAGGGTAGGTATAGCGCGTGCGAGGGTGGCCAGGTTGTCAGCTGCTAAGTTATGCATTATGTGACGCCGGCGTGGTTGAATGTATGTCCCATATCCATCGCTGTGTACTTTAGTGGCGCTGGTTAACACTTACAAGACTATATATCTAGAACACATACACAAATACCAAGACAGTGGACGGGAGGAGGGCTTCAGCGGCAGCTCAATGGTAGAGCATTGAACTCTTATAGAGCTGAAGTTATGGGTTTGGCTCCTACCTGCGACAAGTTGTATTTTTCTTCGTCCTCTTTTCATTCCTCTTTTCCTTATTATTTCTACGTTTGAATTGAGCAAGAACAGTCAATTCCCCCTTACCTTTCCCTGACTTCGTTGCCTCTTGGCCTTGTAACTAACGAAAAATCGAGCCTCTTGCGTCCCTCATATTCCTCTTGCTCAACTGTCGCTATAGCCATAGACAGATATGCATCCCTGAGGCTTCGAAGAGTGCGAAATGCACGGCCCATATCCTCCGTCGTAAATGTCTCATGCTCGATGAGCGCTCACAAACAGGAAAATCTGCACCGATTCTTGCGGCCAGCAATGGGTCTTGGCATAGAACTTGCAGACATACGTGCCCGTCTGGCGCACGATGTTTTTGCACATTTCTTGGCACCTCCTTCTTGCTGGACACACACTTGGATATCCCGCACGTAGAAGTGATTCATCGCCACACAGCACGTTACGCCGGTTGAATCGCAAGTTGCGCCGAGCTGGGGAAGAGGACGTCGACAACCACGCTCTCATCACAAAGAGCTCGCACGCACACACGAATCTGAAGCACGGCGTATAATAATTGAAAGCTGCATCGACGAAGATACGGATGATGCCGTCTTGACGCATGCGTTATAAGGGGTTCACGATTTACACACGCCGATTCGGCGAACAGACAGGTCTCGCGCCTATCTGCTCGTACTCCTGCAGGACAACACGTTTTGGTGGGCCCGGAACAGAACATCCGGGCGAAGCGTTAGTTGTCGGGCGAAGACCACCAGGCCCTGTGCAATCCAGTGCCTGAAGCACCAGCACCGGTATAGCTATACGCTGTACCGTGACCACTATCTCGGGAAACCGCGCGCCTGCAGCACGACACAGTCACGCGCACACACCACCGGCGGTACACACGATGACCTCGACGTTCTCCTCGTGGAGTCGGTGCCGCGGAACGAAGCAGTTCAGCGAGCGACGCCGAAGCACAGCGCGCGCTCTTCTCTGCCCCCTTTTTATACGTGCTCGCCGCGCGCGCTGCGTCGCGAGCAGATGCACACTGTTGAACTGCGCGACGACGACGACGCAGTGCGAAGGAGCGAGGGATTCTCTCCTGGTGTGTGTGTGTGTGTGCGCTGCCGCGTCATCTGTGTGTTCGCGTGCGTGCGCGCGAGTTTCGTCAAACTCACTCCGTATCGACGGAGCACCCAAACACGCACTGCACATATATGCGCAGAGTGAACTGCATTGGCGCGGCGGGGTAAGGGAAGGGACGGTCGCCGTGTGTGTGTGTGTGCTCTGGACCCCGCGCGAGAGATGTCGTGCCGTGCGGCGTGTTTGTGCCGTACATATATACACACGCGGTTTGTGCTCGCAGTGTAAGCCCCGGAACCGACCGATGGTCGGGTGCGCTCGCCGTGGGTGAGGGACTGAAAAACAGAGAGAGTCCTTTCCTTCCTCTCGCCGAGCGGAGAAGACGACGACGGTTTGACACAATATTTACCCCCGTTCCGTCGCCTCCGCCGCCGCCGCTGCAGTCTCGCGATATCTCTGGATAAATATTTTACCTCCAAACGTGCGCGACGCGCCCGTTCTCTATCTCGCTGTGCACGTGTGTGTATGTGTGCGTGCTAGCTTAGAGCGCAAACTCGTCGCTGCTGAACAAGCTGTTTGGTTTGGTTCCTACCTTTCGCGCCTGCTGTCTCCGCAGAGGGAGATCGCGCTGCTGTGACGCACACTGCCCTCCCTCCCCCCCCTCCCTATCTCTCTCTCTCTCTTGTTTTATTTGTACTCGTGGGAGAGACAGAGAAGTCGTGAACTATCCCAGTGGTTTGTGTGTGCATTTCTGGGGAGGCGTCGAGTTTGCATCTCTAATTACGCTTCCCCTGTCGTGCATCTTTCCACTTCACCCTTTCTCTCTCTGCGCTTCTATCGAATTAAGCCTCTCGCTCTTCAGTTTGCTTGAAACTTACGCATGCGCACGCACACACACGCACGTACATACACTCAGCGAAGTCAGGCAACGCGAGTATACTTTGTTGTTAGCCGTAGGGAATTTTTCCGCTTGTACTCGCTATTCTTGACGCGTTTCCTTCGCTTTCCCGCTATTTCTTCATGTCTTTGGTGTTCGTGTGTACGCTTTCTTGATACCATCTTCCCGCCTCTGCTTCGGAGGATCTGTTTCCCATTTCCACCGGAGCCTTTGCTTTCTCGCGAAAATCTATTATAGTTATCGTCCTTTCTGGTAACGTAGACAAACCTCCTACATCCGTGTCCGTTATTGTATCCTTTGTTTCAACCACTTGTACCATTGAACATCAGACGCCTTCGATCAATCTTGCCGAAGCAACTGACGACAGCTATACAAGGACCCAACTGACGAAGACCAACATATAACTGCAAGAGATAGAAGATGTAAATGCGAAACCCAAATCCTGAGGTCCAAAATGTGTGGGAAAAGTTATGCAAAAAATTGCTTATCGCGTACCACCCCCTCGCAAGCGTGTCCCTTCAACTTCAATATGGCTTCTGGCATATGCATATGGCAATATGCAGCTCGGCATTCCTTTTGGAGTAAACCTTCCGGTGCTTCCGCGATTACGTGGTTCTGCCCTGTCGCCTCCAATACCACACCGATTCCAATACGTGCGCAGAACAAGAGGGTGGCTGCTGCACGCAAACTCCGCTGTCTCCTCTTCTAAGCACATATATGTGGTTCAATTAGTTCTGAGACTGATGCTCTGAAATATTTATTTCTGAAAATTATTTGTGGGCACTTTCATCCCTCGCTATATATGCTCACTAGTAAGTGAAGTGCACGCGTTCCAGCGTTTCTACCAAGCCTATAGATAACATAAGTCAAGCCAACTTTTCTAGCCTTTCTAAAAATCGCCATCTATGCCTTCCTTCATGTCTTGTTCCATGTTAAAAGAAATGTCTTTTTCTTTTACCTTTCTCCGAAGCATCGCAACGAGTCCTTTATTTGTTCTACAGTACCGACGCGGCACTCTCCAACTTATTTATGCACCTCACGGTTAAAAAAAAAAAGAAAAAAAATTGCTTTGACATGGAACAAGGTGTAGTTAAGACGTTGAGGCACACCTAGACGCGGTAGAAACTGTGATACGCGTGCATTTCACTAACTGGGCACCGCATAGAGAGAGATAAAGCTACCGATGAATAATTTTCAGAAATAAAGATTTCAGAGCATCGTGTCTCAATGTTTATCGAACGACCCTAATATAAGACAGATATAGTGTAACCGAACGCATACGTCACGAGTGACGTCTTATAATACAGTACACCGTCGGTATGCGGAGCCATCAGGCAGACAAAAGGTGTCTCCCCACAGCGTCTATGCGACTTCTATATACATATACGTGGCTTGAACATTTCGCCGCAGGTACGTACATACATGACCGTGGACACGTTCGACGTTGACGGATTCCACATTAATTCTCCGGGACGGGCTCGTTTCCTTCCCTCGCTTGTTCCCACGTCCAGGCGCATTCGCTCCCGGCGTGACGTCACGCGTTATAACCTCCCCCCCCCCTTCCTCTACTGTCGCCAGCTCACCTGCGGGCCTGCTCTAACAGCGCGAGATCACGCATTCGGCCACCTCTGCAGCGCACATATTGGGTGGGTGCGGGCGCCCGGTTCCGTCCCGCACCCGTAGGACGCGTGCGCTCTGGCGACGAACGTGTAGCGGAGAGTTTTGCAGGAACGAGACGGCGTGGCCTCTGTATGTGTAGTACACTTCTGTCCCGAGGCAGTGGCACTATTGAGGTGCGCTTTATTCGGCCGCTGAAGGTTCGTATCTGTCATTCCTTTTTTTTTTGTTCTTTTGTAAGACGGGAGCGGTACATGTGTTCGGCCCTGGACCCTTCAGATGGCGGGGAGATCGATCCCCCCAGCCTCTGGCGCTGCGCTGTCGGCCGTTTGTTTCTTTTTTTCTCGCCATTTTTTTTTCCTTCTTCCCAAGGTGCCGTTCTGACTCGGCTCCCATCCGATGACAGAACCCCGCACCTTCGTTGCTTCTTTTTCCCCTTTCATAGATGCGCGATTGCTATACCCACGGGAAGGCTGTGCGACACTTCTTTAGAACGATGGAAACCTATATATACCGAGTATTATTACCTTTTAGTGTTTGACAAGGCATAAGACCGAATCGGCTGGCGCATGACAGGGGTAACTGAATATCTCTGGGAGAGGCCTTCGTCCTGCAGTGGACGTAAAGATGATGATGATTATGATGATTATGATTTGACAAAGTAATTGTCACTAGAACTAGAACCAGTTGGTTTTCGCGCACACTGTTACCTGTCATTTTCTTCCTTTTACTACTGTCACCGCTACTTTAGTTTTTTTTATATATTTTCGTTTGTTGACGGTTTACGAGAGTTAATGTGGTATCTTTGTTAAGTTTCCTCGTATTTTTTATCAGATAGTCTTCAGTTAATCCACCTGGTAGATTGAATTTTACCATTGTTGCCGGAATAACAGAAAAAAGTCCAAACAGACACGAAATTAATAAGTTACCGCTTTCTTTTCATTATATTCCCTTTTGTTATTAAGTGGCCGATTCATTACCCCCGGTAACGCGCGTACCGTAATTTCTTTTGCAGTCAAAGTAAAGAAAGAAAGTATGGACTTAGTCGAAGAAGCCGATAACCGAACCCACACTATAGTGACGTACGTGGCTGGCTCACACAACGATATGCGCCATTTCCGCTCTTTTCGCGCACGCATATGCACTCCATCAGTCCACTTCAGGAAAGTCGCACACGTGCTTCTCGTTTCCAATTGCGTTTTGTAATTTCCGACTTGCGTTGGTTTTTTTTGACGTCGGCCTTCGCGCGGCGCATTCTATAGCCTCCTTTAAGTTCTTGGCAAGAGGTTTAGTTGGGACAGCCGGTGTACGAGCAAGAGCGAGTGATTCGCTTAGCCTTGCACGAAGTACACGCGCATACGCCCCGCACATCTATGTAAGCTATAACCTCCACACAATATGCGTTACCGTGTATCCTCTCTTCTCACGGCGTTCGACAGATGCGGAGCCATTAGTTAGGCCGCGTGTCCGACTCATGTCGCCGCGCAGTTCCGAGGAAAAGGGAAAGGAACTGGCGGGAGTCGGGGAACGAAAGGGAAAAGAATTCCGTTCTTTTATTTTATCGCTTTTTTTTCCCTTCTTTCTATTGCGCGAGCTCTCGTGTTTGCTCTCCCCACCGGCGACGCGCATGGGACGCAATGGGTTCATTTCGTATACCGGACGGAGACAAATTAGGTGCGATTTGTCTTCGCGGCCTGGACCGGTACATGCGCGTGTGCTCGCGACGCTGGTCGTCGTCGACGGTGTCGCGCGGGGGGATTTCCCCGTGTGCGCATCTTATAAAGCTCCCGTGCTGAATGGCGCGCGGAGGAGGACAGGTTCTACGACAGCGTCCCACGCCTTTTGCACCTCTTTTGCGATTGTCCCCGCCTCGTCGTTCACCGTCTTTCGTCACTCGTTCTTCTTAGGCTCTGGTGTCTCAATAAGCTCGATCATGCGTGTTTGAACTTGAATATTTGTAGGGCTCCACTTCTTTAAGGGTTTAGGCAAGCATCTTTGCGGATGTGTGGATTGACGTAACGGATAGGCCGTAGGTAAGACGGGAGGTATCACGTCATGACACGGGCTTCGGGAAGGATTCGGTGGGGAGCAAATAAATAGCAAATGAAAAGAAAGAAAAAGAAAGGAAACAGCGTACGCATATCACCTGTTCATTTCCGCAAACGTGGGAAAACGCAGTCTAAGCGTCTGCAGAAGTTTAGTTATACGTGACTCGGCTTTTATTATGCTTATGCACTATAACAAACGCTGCGTCCTAGCAAAAGATGCATTTACTGTGGAGTCTATCAAGCAGAGTGTCTGTATATACGTATTGTGAACCTATGACATTATGGTTTGTCCAGTCACAGCGCTCTACATTAATCGATTTAAAATTTGTCGAGCAATGTCCACATACTTTCTGCGGGGCAACCCATTCGGAAGTTTGCGGACCACAATGTCTCAAAGGAAGGAATTGCTAACAATATCTGTCTATATGGATGGCGTATAGACTTTATACTTTGTATTTTCATACCGAGCTTGGGGTGAAAAATAAGACAACCAGACGACGTGCATATTAGCGCATAATCACAGCCACAAGGAGAGAGAAGAACACATGCCGCACAATGTAACCAAGAAAAGGTGCGTGTGCTATAGTTTACACGTGATTCCTGACATCTCATTATTAAATTTAATCCAACCAGCGACACCGTCGTGCACAGCAGCACAGCGCCACAACCCAGCTGAGCCACTTCGGCGGGTTTGCAGAGAGCGGGAACAAGCGGCGACTTTTCGAAAAGTATGAATGTATATAACCGTTCCCGTGTATATACGTGTATACGCCACATTGTTCTTCGTTGTTTTCTTTTGCTTTTGATTTGCTGCTTTTACTATGTCTGAGGAAGGAAGAGGGAGTTATCGGCAAATAATCATAGCGTTTCCTACAAATATCACTGGAGGCAACCCTAGCGCTGCGATCGCTCGGTTACCTAGCGAATTACGGTTATAGTGCGTGGGTTTGTCCGATATTCGTGCTTGCGGTTTCGAACGTTCTTGCTTATTATTACGCTTTATCATCGTTCTAAATTTCCAATTTTCCGAATGGAGGAGGCAACGAGACGCGTCATTGCGAGTTGTTACGTTCGTAACGCAATATTTAGTTAAACGTGATCAATTCACAAAGCCGTACGAAAGCCGTTTGAGGCCAGAATTAGGCAGTTTAGGCAAGTCCACGGGTTATAACCATGCTGGGCCGAACCGCCGCATACTTGCGTCTCCCGTAGACACCAGCGCCAGAGTTCCTTCTATAGTAAATTTTGAAGGAAACTGCGCGGCGGTGGTCACAGCTGCGAGGAGTTATAGCGGGCGGACGCCGTATCTTTTTCCTTCGACGGCGTTCGCATCGCGCCCGTGCGTGTGTTGGTGGCGGTGCCGAGGCTGCGGCGATTTACGACGCGACTGTGTAGCCGCGCACACCGCGACGGCGTTTCGTGCGTTGCTTCCTTGCCCCGCCGCCGCACCACCGCGCACGCCGTTTGGCAACTTTGCGAGCCGCGCGCATCGATACGCGAAGCTCGGCCGCGACCCGCAGGCGTCCCGCAGCGCGAGGAAGAAACGCCTCCTCTTGAATCTCTCTTGTGTTACGACTGTTCGTTGTTGTCGTTGTTGTTGCTTCCGCTGAGTCATTGTGGCCGCGAGTGCACGTGTCTGCTGCGCCCAAAGCTGGGACGTCCGCGCAAGCGCGTGTGTGCGGGCTCACTGCGGCTGTCACGTGTCGTAACGCCCTCGGCGTTTGTCACTCCTTTCGTGTTTTTCTTCCTTTTTAGTGTTCGTGTTTCTGTTTTGTTCTCGTAGGTGGCTGTGGAGGTATCGAATTGATGTTAGGAGAGTGCTGATCGCCTATATGATGACTCTGATGATCGCGATGGTGATTTCTGCTGGCATCCCCTCCGAAACGGGGAGGTGTCAAGAGAGAGAAACATCTTAAGGTGCGAAAATCAGAGAGGTCGACCGGATGAGCTTTGTCTCTGGCCTGCTATGCTCTGCAAGGGGAGAGCGAGAAGGGAAATGAAAAGGAGAGAGAGGGTTCGAGGACGATGATGAGTGTACGTATGTACACGCGCGATATGCGTATACATTTCCTGCGCACCCACCTCACCCATGTCACAATGCGCAGGCGCATGTCAGGTATGCGTCTAGAGCCTCGCCGTGAGGCCACTCTCCATTTTAAATGTCAGAAGCCCTCTCGTTTCTCGCACTTCTGTTTCATGGCCTCAGTGACTTAATTAAAATTAAGTTGTGGGGTTTTACGTGCCAAAACCACTTTCTGATTATGAGGCACGCCGTAGTGGAGGACTCCGGAAATTTCGACCACCTGGGGTTCTTTAACGTGCACCTAAATCTAAGTACACGGGTGTTTTCGCATTCCGCCACCATCGAAATGAGGCCGCCGTGGCCGGGATTCGATCCCGCGACCTCGTGCTCAGCAGCCCAACACCATAGCCACTGAGCAACCACGGCGGGTCTCAGTGACTTCTGCTCCGAAAGGGGCCTGTCGTGCGAACGCTACCATGAAATCGGCTTTTTACGCTAAACCCATACATGACAGTCAAGGATTATCGCGACAAGTGCACAGTTCATGGTAAAAATATGATTGTTTTGCAGTTCTTTACAGAAACGTTCGGCAGCAAATAGCACGAGGGTTGAGCTCACATTAGAGCCTGGAATCTGCAGGCACGGATTCCTTATATTTGAACTGCATGTTTATCATAATGAGGCCTTCCATCGCCGTTTAAGTGTAAGGTGCGGCAGTTTGAAGTAAACCTGATTGACGCTTTCGGTTGTTAGCAGCACATGAAAATTCATTGACTAATATTTATCCCTTTTCAGTGTTACACGTAAACACAATTTAGCAATTTACAGGCGGTTGTTTAGAGGAAAAGTTGACGGATCTATGACCGTATGGCTGGAGCTAGCAAGAAGCTGAATTCTCATTTGCTGGTATTGTATGTATATACGGGAAGCGTATCATTCACTAGTGGAGGAGATAAAAAATAATTAGTTAATTTCAAACAAGGCTTGCCCTGTCTTCATTATCAGGCGGGTATATACGATGAGAGGCCGGGTCTTTTTTTCTAGGTCAAGAACGGCATGCGCGTTATCAGTTTGACGTAGCATTCTCGACAGGAAAGTAGCGAGCGCAGTTTTCAAGAAAGGAAACGCGAGCAAGGACGATTGCGATTATTGGTGGGGGGCAAGGATAAGCCCCAAAGAGTGCAAACTCGTTTAGGCCTAACAGTGTGAATGACCGAAAGTTGTGCAAGTTAGTACAGCGATTTATATAATCTTTATTTTACTATAATGCTATACATTTATCAGGGCAATTTCTAAAGAGGTGCACGTACATTTTCACGGGTTGAAGGTTCTATATATTGCGTCGTTATTTCCCCTGAATAGTGACAACAGGTGCACGCTGTCTTGCGTGTCCTCGTTATCTTTTGTTATAGGTCTATAGCCATAGCCTCGATGGTATCGGAAGTGACAGGGGTAACTATACATGGGTAACTGTATAGGGGTAACCGCGTATATATACATAGGGGGCGACAGGGGTAACTGCAAGACGTTACGGGGCTAATGATCGAAAGACAGAAGACCCCCCCCCCCCTTCTGTCACACTGCACATCGCCACACACAGTGTCAGACACGTACGCCACACCTGCAGTGCACGGTTGTCACACACCCACAATTTTCTGTGCAATATCCCGAGCATCGGCGCACAAATCGTTGCGGCTCGTTAGGCGCGCACTTTCGGCCTCCCGACTACACCTGTGCACCGCGCCCGTGTGACGTCCGTATGACACGACGCCCGTGTGACCCGGAACATCGCGAGGAGCAAAACAAAGAACAAAAAAAAAGAACGAAAATAAAAATGAGAAAGTACGGGAATTGTGCATGCGGCCGAGCTGTAAACAATCCCGGCCTGCCGAGCAGTTGTAACTTTCTCGGCGCGCGTAAGATGCAAACTGCCTTCTCTGCTTCGGATGATCGGAACGAATGCCTCGCGTTATGACGCCTCGCGCGAAGCACTACAGGCGCTGTCGATTTATGAAATCGCCGCAGCTGATGGCGTCACGCGGTGCGTCTGTGTAGTGGACGCCGAAGGAAAGCCCTGTGGCCAGCTCGGTTTAACCCGGAACTGTTGCCCGAGCGTTTATAAATTCTGACCCTCCACGCTTGTCGGCTTTCTCTCTTTCTCTCTCTTTGTTGCACTCAGTTGTTAGAGAACAGGACTTGGCGTGTACGGAGAACTACCTTGTTTTTAACGCGTACATTGCACGGATGGTTTGGCGCTTGGAGGCTGGCCGCAGCCTGCCAACCCTGGTAATATAGGAGTTAGGAAAGCATTCCTGCCGATAGTTTATTATTGGCTATGCAGCAATTCTGTTATACGGTTTTTATTGTTTCTGCATTGATTTCTCTTGCGTGTTTGTGCCCGTAATCTGATCGAGAACCAATGCCCTTTCTGCGTCTGTGTCGTTCTCGTGGATTATTCGACGCAGTGATCAAGTGGCTATGGTGTCCTGCTGCTCAGTCCGAGGTCGCGGGTTCGATTCCTGGCCACCTGGTTGATTGATTTTATTCACTGGGTTCAACGTCTCACAGCCGCATTTTGATGGAAGCGATAATGCAAGAACGCTTCTCTGGCATATTTAGGTGCACTGCAAAGAACCCCACGTGGTAGAAATTATTCCGGAGCTATCTACTATGGCGCCTCTCCTATCCGTCGTATAGCGTCAGTGTTGCCTTGAGACGTCAAACCCAATCAATCAATCAATCAATCAATCAATCAATCAATCAATCAATCAATCAATCAATCAATCAATCAATCAATCAATCAATCAATCAATCAATCAATCAATCAATCAATCAATCAATCAATCAATCAATCAATCAATCAATAAATCAATGACTTTCGTGGAGTTCGCAATGTGAGTGAGTGGAATCATCTCGTTTGCTGCATAGGATAATAAAACGTTAATTTGTTGAGCGGGATGGCACATCGCAAAAAGAGAGAGAGACGCAGACATGACAAGGAACAGCACAGGTGCTCACTAACAGCTGACGTGTTTCAGGAATAACTTAAAGAAAACCTCATGGTCAGCACATGCGCGAAAAACATTCTGGCTATATATAAAGACAAATGAAACACAGCCGGTTCTCTACCAGAACTACAACGGCTTTGTCATGTTACCCTTTCCAACAACCTATTTTCGCTCTTCCTCTAACTAACAGACGCGTCAGCCTGGTGAAAAAAAAAATGTATTTAAAAGCTCACGGGCCAAAGTGTCCCTGCATCTACCTAGTATATTTATTTCATCAAACAAGCGCCGGCACTTGCATCTTTCGCAATGCGCGCGCGTAGATGCGCGCATTCCTTGTTTTTAATTACTACAAAAAATTATGGGGTCTTACGTGCCAGAACCACAATCTGATTATAAGGCACGCCGTGGTTGGGAACCCCGGAGTAATTTTGACCACCTGGGGCTCTTTAACGTGCACCTAAATCTAAATACACGGGTGTTTTCGCATTCCGGCCCCATCGAAATGCGGGTGACGCGTGGCCGGGATTTGATACCGCGATCTCGGGCTTAGCAACCAAACACCATAGCCACTAAGCATGCCATGGCGGGTGTTTCTAATTACTAAATACTCATTTTCTGCATATTTTGCCGCGTTATACGAAGGACGTGACGGATTTCCCAAGTTTCCCCAGTGAACCAAGCGTGGCATCTAGTTTATATATGGCAGAAATGGGGGGAAATCTTGGGGGGAATATGTAGTAATGCAAGATTTAGTATTCCTTGGTTTATTACGGGCTTTGCAGCAAATTAATCACTGTACTTCTCGAAAATTTTATACAAAGGTATTTATGCAATTTCTCGTGGCACCCTGCGTCGAGTTCAAGAAGAAGCCTCAAACAAGTCGGTAACATATAACAGACTGCGACTCAGCGTCGAGCCTATGTGTTAATCGTCTGCCCGTCCCGATGTTCGTTACACGTGTGGCGCCTTCTAAAGACCCACGTGGCCGTGTGACGTGGCGGGTTTTGGGCACCCCTAGCTCTCGATGCATGGCGCTGTGACCACCGTGACGAGCTCTGTCGTTTTTATTATTTTTTTTTTCTCGACCGCACGCGCTCCCGCTGTGCTATTACACGGCGCAATTCACTAAACGGCTGTCACCGCTCCGACCCCTGTCCTCTCTCCCCCCGCGGTCCCCTCCCCTTGTCCAGCACCCACCCCCTCTCTCAGTGCCCGGCGAAGCCATGCTTCCTGCGTTGAGGAAGACAGTTACTGTGCCGTTTCCTCTTTCAGCTCGAGAACAACCCGACTAGACACCTGACGCACACTGCGTTCATCGCTGAGGTGGTTGTTGTCGTCCCCTACCCCTGGCAGAGATGGTGGGGGACAGGGGGGAGGGGAGGTGGGCCGAAGGGGGGGCTCTAGAGGGTGTTGGCTCTGCACACTGTTGAGGAGACACAGCTCGGCACCGCTCAACACCCCCGCTAAAACCGCGCAGACGCGCGCCCGCGCAAAAGGGTCTCCCGTGCGCATCACGCGGAGAGCCCACAATGACACCGCAGCCTCCTTCCGTACCTCTCCGGTTCTTTTCTGTTCTTTTCAACCGCTAAAAGCAACGCGCGCCAGTTGCGTGTCCCGGGACGGACACCTTGCGCTCGGTGTCCCCATTGTGCGACTCGCGCCGCCACCTTTACCCCTAAACGCCCCCGCTCTTTTTGTCGAGTATTTCTTTCCCTTCTTTCATGGTCACTCTATCAGCTAGAGTCCGCTGCGCCTTCCAAAATAGCTCCGAACCACAATACGAAAAAGAAGAAAAGGACAATAATAAAACAGAAGGTAAGGACGGCGATGAAAAAAATGAATAGGGCTGGCATGCACGAAGAAAGTTCGGATAATGGGGGGGAGGGGGGGAGTATGATAAGCGTTGCGGTGAAAGCCAACCTCCTCCTACCTGCACACCCTCGCCTACCTTTCACCCGACGCACTCGCATGGCTGCCCGGTACTTCGTGCAGTGGCTCTGCACGTGAGCTACGTGTGGGCGTGGAGTAGACGCCTCTCTGCACTCTCGTTGCGGGCTTACGACGAGCTTCGGCGCAGTGGTCACGAAAGGGACCCTAAAGATTATATTAGAGGGGCGCTAGAGAGAAACACAAGGTCAGTTTGGACTGATGGAAACTCCTTTTCGTTAACTTCGAGAGAAGCCAATGCTGGGTGTCGTTTCGAATGGTCCTTCTGCAGACGAGCCGCGGGTGTTGCTCAGAGACACCGGTTAAATAACTTCACGGGATAAATAACTTCTGCTCAGTAGTTTGCAGTTATTGAATAAGAATTCCTCGCTTGTAGGTGGCCTACCTTTGTTGTACAGATTTTTAGGCGAGGCGTATTATTATTATTATTTATCCAGTCTCACCATACCTGCACTCCTTTAAAACAACCTGCGTTGTTTTGTACTATGACACTTCTCTGTTTCAGCGAACACAACACCCTACGTGCGTCTGACGACGTGGTCGCATCCATTTCCTCCTTCCCCGGTACAGGGTAGCCAACCGGAGATATCGTCCGGTTAACTTCTATGTCATTCCTTTGCCTTTCCCTCTCTCTCTGTTCTGTTGTCTCATCACTGTCGTTTTCGTGGTACGCCAGATAGCTGAAAGCGGTGGTCCCTCATTTACAAGCTATTCAGTTGACCATACGTCCACTTGTGAACGTCATTACAATTGTCAAATAAACGTAAATTAGCTTCTATGTGTACATTATTTCCGAAACGAACTCAGTATACTTACATTTGACATGTACATTGAGAAAATATTCGCTATTCGATTTCATGTTCGAAGCTCACTTTTCTTGAATATTCGTATTCGAAATATAGTGTTGAAGTGGGCTAGCTATCACACAATGCGTTCTATATGTGTTCACAATGTATTCACAATGTTCACAACACAATGTGTTCTGTCACTGCACTGCAAGGACTGTGGGCGCTCTCCGGATCTCAGCAACACAAACATCCTTCGAAAGTGTGCTAATTAGAAAACGCGAGAAATCTACGAAGCGTGTACAGGATGGCAAAAAAAAAGAAAAGAAAAAGAGGGCACATCATGCGTTAGCGTGTCTTCAGTCAATGTATTCGACGTAGAAGTCGAATCTTCAGATTCTTTGCCTCGTGCGCGGCTGGGTTAGTGACACTTGATACGTGACCACATGTAGTCGCCTTCCTTCCACTTGTGTTGCCCCTTTTCTAGTGAATTTCACTATTTGAGCACGCCTACTTTGTTTAGTTACGTTTCTTCAGATTTCTCTAGCATAGAAATCTGTATAGGAGGGGGCTCTACGATGGCTCTAGATTGTCCATAGACAGCTTGTCGGCTTTTAGTTTTTCACCTTTATACCGACTGTTTCCTATCGGCTCTGTGAGCAACCAACTAATAAGAGGCCGCGGCGGGCCAAAATGAATACACTTGTTGAAGGCTTTAGTTTGAGTGCATATACATTTCAGGTAGCTAAAAGGAGAGGCCTATAAGAAGGCGAACTGGTCTAGAAGTTTATGGACACATTACAGACTATCTAAATGAGGCAAATAAAAAGGGCGAAAGTGCTGCATGTCTATCGGGCAGTTTTCACCGAAACCAGCGGCCGGTCGTTCCAGTAGCCATTGGTGTTTGCCCATCACAGGCAATGCTGCAAACGGTCCAGCTACATATGAGCGGCTCGGCCCTGGCCCATAGAGACTGGCTGTGTGTCCATCCACCTGTGCCTCCTTGGCTGACCTTGGGTTTGCACGTGCATAGGCGGATTAGCGCTTCGCCCTTTTCGTGAAGCTTTGAAGAGAAGAACGGCGAACGACCAGGAAGGTGGGGAAAGGGGGCGGGAGGGAGTGAAGATTTCCCGGAAGCTATGTGGAACACGGTACGGAGTGAGCGGGTAAAGTGTGCTCGGATAAAAGCGACCACCCTTCTTCGGGGCAATTTTCTGAGGCGCTTGCCCAAAGCGGTCAGCCGGGCCCGGGCCCGCTCTGTTGTGGTGGCCGAGTTGGTGCCGCATCTTACGCCCTGTACTCGGTCTGCGCGGTATGTAGCTGTGCTCTGCGACCCGACAGCGTGTTTTAACTTCTTAGCGTAGGCGCTGTGAAGTTGGTGTGCTCACAGCTGCCACCTGGCCCTAGCCGGTAGACAATAAAAAACAAATCACTCAGTAGTTCGCCATGAAAATGCACGTCGGTGAAAAATAGGGACGGGGAAAAAGCTGCAAATAGTGCAGCATGAAAAAGCACTATCCACAAAGAAGCATATAAGAATTACAAGGGCGACTAACTTCGTCATTGACAGTGTGAATCAGTATAACGTAACCTAACGTAGCTACGCTACGACGTTTTGTTCTACTCTTCTGCTCATGTAGAATGCTTTAACACCGCCCTTCTCGTTAAATTTAGTTTGTACATATGGGTTGTTGTTTTTAATGCAATATATATATTTTTTATAAAAATGCTGTAAGCGTAGCCAACATTGCGTTCTTGCAGATAAGTTCGCAGAAGCGGACATACTTTGCGGCTAATACGATGGTGAATAAGAAAGTCCTTGCCCCCTCCCTATTGCAATAACCAGCGTCTTACAGTGCCTTCCAGTGTGAAACCAGCGCGTTTTGACACTGGATCGCACCGGGGACGCAGGCGCCCGCTGGGACTCACTGGGACACCAGTGAGAACGCTGAATAAGAGCTGGGTCACACTGGACGAGACTCGGGTTTCAATGCCACGACGTTGGGGCGCACTGGTTTGTTCTGTGCACGCGCTGGTTCTCGCTGCAGTTCACTGGCTCGCACTGGAAACCCCGCTGGTTGCGTTTGTGCCGCACTGGTTCCAGTACGCAAGAAGGATAGGCGCTGCTGAGTATTAGATGACTTACACAATTTTATCGCTTGATACTATAGTCTCTTGTCCTAACTAACGCTATACTTTGGGGTCATAGAAATATGTTTCGTGTCGGAGCTTGAAATAAAGGTGCGTGAGCTGCCCTGTTTGCATGTCTATTTGACACTGAAGGTCACTTTCGTTTTTTGCCTTTTCCGTTTTGACTGGGCGGATGGCTACAGTCTTCAACGAAACAGCGCAAACGCAGAGGACGCCTCGTTTTTTTAGTAGTTTGTGCTTAACCAATCACTGCGAGTTGTCGCCGTTGTCGCAGTGTTGTGGAGTGAACACGAAACCCAGAAGTCGTTCAGACGCGTTCGAACGAACCCCGAGCTCGAAGCCTACCACTGATTGATATTATCGCAGCGATAACAAAGCTGAGGCGATTTGTGCGCTTCCACTTTCCCTAGTGTACTAAAAAGTAATACATAAAAGGTTCTAAGGCTCAAATACACACATTTTAGCATTCGCCATGTCCCCGCGCTGAGATCGGTTCCTTCCATCGAAGCTTAGACCTAGCGTATCCGCCAGGTCCGTCTACACGCTGTCGGGCCCGTCTGGGCTCAGGAAACAAGTCTAACAAGGACAAATCACTCCACATCTCAGCTTTCGCGTCGGTGTTCTTAAATAAACATTTTTTTGTGTCTACGGTGTCAGCATAAGAAGTGATGAGCGCCGATGTGACGCGTTATGAACATACGCATATGTGCTGTCAGCGAAGGCTGCCAGCTGTAGCCCACTCTACGAAAATACGTGACTAGACAGACGTGTCGATTCAAATGCATCATTGAACGACGAAAACCTAGCATACCCCTTGCGCGAAGAACAAGAAACGGTTATCGAAATCGGCAGTATACGAACAGCCCATGCAGCGTCCCGGGTCGGCGGTTCATTTAGGGCTTTTTTTCGAAGTTAAAATACCAATCGCAAACGAAAATCGGTGTTGTGGCACTTCCAAGCATACTACTGAATACGGACAACAATTTTGCTTTCTGATACAGGCGTAAGCCTTAGTTGCAGGGCGATAGCGCACCTACCATGTCTGTGCGAGGCAAGCCTCCGTGAAACTAAAGCTGCGCCTGGATCTTGATATGGCAAATTATCCACAAACTCCCTATGACATGCTCATAGCACTTGGTTTGTAGAACTTATGGAGATGTAGACTGTGTGATCGCCATATCGAAAGCCCGCGATCTACAAGGCCCTTGTTTCGGGAAATTGCTGCTCATGTGAGAAGTGTGTACGCTGCGCAGGAACCTCCCCGCCAGACTGGATGCACTTGTTAGACGCATGTGTGTGTTTGCCCGAGTTTTGAGTGTGTAGTTGTGTCCGCTCTGTAATATACCTTCAGTTTTGTTTTCCATGTAAAGGAGAGAAAAAAAAAAAAAATGTATGTCGTGGCACAGCTACCGGCAAGATTTAAAGCAAACAACCGTATTTCCAAAAGTATATCCTGGAACCATTACACCTTTCCACATACCTCGGACGACCTCGTACCTATTGTATCCCCATAGTGCTCTGTGGTTCATTAGGGCTGCATTTCTGGAACGCCCTCTTCCAGACCATACGAAACCTCACGACCTGGGCTCAGCAGGTCGCCTCAACCGAGGCGACCTATAGAGGCCTAGGCTTCTCATGCCTTTCTACCTGAAATTTGCACCCGCCGTGGTTGCTCAGTGGCTATGGTGTTAGGCTGCTGAGCACGAGGTCGCGGGATCGAATCCCGGCCACGGCGGCCGCATTTCGATGGGGGCGAAATGCGAAAACACCCGTGTACTTAGATTTAGGTGCACGTTAAAGAACCCCAGGTGGTCGAAATTTCCGGAGTCCCCCACTACGGCGTGCCTCATAATCAGAAAGTGGTTTTGGCACGTAAAACCCCATAATTAAAAAAAAAATTAAAATTTGCAATAAAGTTGTTTCCTGCTGGAACGTCGCGGCCAATCGCGGCTGGTGCAGATACGGATCGTTTCGCCTGGCAAGCACCTGCCGCTACGTGCTGTATCAGTATTTGCCTGCCACAGGCCATCATTGAGACTACGTCACGCACTTCGTCACGGGGAGTTTCCGTCCGACGTAGCCGTGGCGCTAGCTCGGTTTCGATATTGCTCGTACTGAGCATTGGAATTCGGTGATATATCGAATTGGGCGCGATTAAAAAAAAATTCTTGATATCACAGTGCTCGAAAAAGTGGCCGCCCCTAATTTTTCCGCATAGACAACTTTTTACAAGGCTCTAATAAAAAAGGTAATTACACTTTTTTGTTAATTAGTCTTCTGATACTCACGTTATTAGCGATAAGGTATGTCCGCCTCGCCGAAGAACTTATCTGCGAAAAACGTCACATTCGCTACTCTAATAGTCCTTTTACAAAAAAAAAAAGTATGCATGGTTTAAAAATAAAATGAAATAAAATAAGGCAATGTGTACAATCGCCAGCACTCTCAGCAGTTGCTCTCGGTGCATAAAGTCTTCTAACATATGTGTTTCGTTTAATAAAACGGTTATGCCCTGTAATATCGTAGAGCCTGTACGCAGCCGGAATAAGTGGCGATGGGTGATAATTTCCGGTGTAACGCTTTGACTTCGTAACGCCGCTCCAATTTTCAACAGCTGACTACCGCTCAAAAAGCTTTAGCAGCACACGAGTCAGAGAATGTTACATGCTGTCTTTTTCGTTTTCTTTCCCCCGAGCTGCTGGTATGTATGAACAGAGTGTTCCATGCCACGCTTGAATATGGTTATTCTTTATATATAGCACTCGAAAATGCCGCTTTTTTCTTGTCTTGCTTTTCAAAGGTCTACGGCCGTACATTACTGAAGCAACGTCTCTTTCCGGGAATCTGATACCTTTTTCAGGTACCAGTTATGAATGCGCACTGGTAACTACTCTGAATGAGCTAGATGCTTTAATTAACAAGAACCTATATGATTCGTTCGTATAATTGCTTCTACAAGAACTCGTATGTGCAGTTGTGCATTGTCATGTACATACCTAATAGTTATTATTGTAACCACATATGTGTATAACGCTATCGTATATTTGTTTTGTAACTGCTTACGTGTTTGTATAACTTAGGTGCAATGCAAATCGTCGTGTCATTACAGCTGTACGGGCGGCTAGAGCTAATAGCCAAGCGGCGCCGGTGCAGCTTTTTTTTCTCTGGCGATTCACCGTAACGTATTGTTTGCGGCAAAAATAAACTTGGTGATTTATTCATTTATTTAGTTTTTATTTATTTACAGTTTGTTGATTTATTAGTGCACGTCATTTTATCGTAAGTCTTTCGATAGAGTAAGTAGCCTAATTCTTAGCTCGATTGGCAGACTAATTTTCGCATTGTTCTTTCCTCACCGTTGTATTCTCGTTTCCAATCTCTATATTTTTTCCTTCTTTTTTGTCTTTTCGCCTTAATCATCCGAGTCCTTATTCATAACTTGTATGTCGTAGGAGCGTTACCTCATTGGCTTACGCTCAGGTGTACGCTACTCGTGATAATGGCGTAACCATCAATTCTCTTACAAAAGGCGCAACTAAAGAATATTGATCAAGAAGAAAACAGGAAAAGACTGATCCTGATGAAGTTGGTATTAATAAAGCGCTGCGTGTTGAACGAGGCTGTAAACGTGTTACGTGTTCACGTCATTCTAGGAAATCTGTAGGCTTCATAAATCGCACCGATACATTACCAAAACTCATTTCCCCCCATAACAATCCGTGACAGGAATCATCCATCCGTACTGCCGAATTAGAATGTCGAACAGACTAGTTATTTTTACATAAGTTCGTTGAGGAGTATTTAATCGTAACCATGTGCGCGTGCGTGTGTTTTTCTTTATTGATTGTTATCGGATGTATGATGAAGCACGTGACTGTAAGTGTTCACTATATGTCATTGTGATACTGTACGTTGTATTTCTGTTTTACCAACGATAATTGTGTATGCTCACTCCTTCTTGAGGTTTGATATCCAGTCTAGCATTGCTAAATAAGTACAGAAGCGTAAATAACAATCGGCTCGATGACGCGACGACCACCGCGAGTCACGATTGGGCCAGTGCCAGAGTAACGAGCCCGTGGTGCAGTCTAAACAAAGCCACGCTTACACGAATGCGACGACACTACCGTATCGCGTCACGGTAACAACAGTACGCGACAGCGTTTACATGTGGCGCGTCCCGCTCCGTGGGAGCAAGCCGAAACACGTGACCGGCGAGTGCGGTTCGCCGATGAGTGAAGAAGAACGCGCGCCATCGCCCGCCTCGCTTTTCTCCCCTCTTCCTCGATGCGATGCGCCAGAGGTGCGTGAGACGACTTCACGCCGCCTCTATCCATACCTTCTCCTGAAGCGCTATCGCGATTCGCCTTCCTGTAGCACATTGTGCCGTTGGTCTCATGTATACGCGATGCACATTAACGCGATGGAATGTGCCACTTGTCGCATTCGCGTAAATGTGGCTTAAACGGAGAGCGTTTGGGAGCGCGAACTTGTTAAAGGTAAAGTGAATATGTGTGCTTTTTGTGTAATATGCGTGCAAATGTGTTATACCGCATAGAATGCCGATATAAACATGGGGAGTGTATATAAACGTGGAAACCATTACGAAAGTTTGAACTTTTTTTACCGCCCTAGATAACCTTGTAGCTAAGGGTATTTTCCAAGACAATCCAGTTTTTTTAGATAATAATAATGATTTTGTTGCCACCAATGAGAATATAAATTTAATTTAAATGTAAATATAATTACATATAACCTTAATCGCATCGCACGTACACTGCGATGCATTTACCCCAAGTGGAAGTATGCGATAATAAAGTACTTGAAGCACGACTGCTCAACAGCAGAATACGTTTCCCACGAACACAGGCGAATGACGTTCAACGCACCCTGGTGCCTCAGTGGCTGTATATATCGACTGCCGAGCAGGAAGTACTCGGCATGCAGCAGAGCTCGATTCAGCGGAGCTCGATTCCCGACCGCGGGGGCCGCATCGTGACGGGATTAAAGAACAGAATATGCTCGTGCACTTAGATGGTCAAAATTATTCCACATCCCTCTAATACGGCGTCCCTCATATAGCCAGTGTAATTTTGGACCATCAATCAATCAATCAATCAATCAATCAATCAATCAATCAATCAATCAATCAATCAATCAATCAATCAATCAATCAATCAATCAATCAATCAATCAATCAATCAATCTTTGTTAGGCTTGGATAAAATCCAAAGACGCAAGTGCATGCAAAGAACGTTACACGCTTAACAAAAGCATCACACGCCGAGAACCATAGAACACACCGTGAGAACACGCGTAATTTCAATCACTGCCGTTATCTCGAGTCGCTACATAGATATCCAGGCAACTGCACGTTGTTTCTTTAATAGTATATAGCAGTGGAAATGTCAACTTTATCTGCATGCTCGCGCATCGCACGTCGTGCACTCAACCGAATCACAGCAACCTCATCGACCTTCCCGTTGGCACCCCTTCAACATGAGCGAGGCTCCCGTGTCGGCCCACCGAAACGTAAAGCTTTAAAGAATTTATTCGCCTGGTGTCTGATTTGTTTTCTTCGTGGCATTTCCCGACCAGGTGAGATTTAATCGCACTCTCGCCTTCGTCAGACTACGTGACTTCAGATGAATACGCTTGTGGACGAGAGGCGGAAGAACTTCGTGTTTGGACAGAGGTCAGGTGGGGGTCGAAAGTTGAGGGCCATTTGGTCTGGGTATATACAGAGGGCTCGTGAACGCTGGGCTTGTTTTGAACAACGCCTTGCTCGGGTTTTGGTAACGAATAGCTTAAAATTGGCCCGTTATAGATCATTAGGTTCCGGCGGAGAATTACCACAGAGGCAACTCTAGCTATATGGCAGCCGCGAGTACGGCGGCGAGCCGGCGTGTATGCATATACTGATGGGTGTTTTGATACGAGGGGCTTCTCCTATAGTTCGTCCTTTTGGTCTCAAATACGGCTTTGGACTTTCCAAGCTGATCACCTTCAACAAAATGCTGCGTTATAAATGCAACTCGCGATGATTACACATGTGCAGTGACTAATTGCCTTGCTTCGTGCGTTCATAAAAGTATGAGTGCCTGGAAATTTAGAAACGTAAAGCGCAGTAACTTACGCCACAAGGACGTTTGAAGCCAAAAGCACGATCATATAAATCTATCTGTGCTATCACCGTCATTCAGCTGAACGACCGCAGTGCCAGAGTTCCCTCAGAGGAAACTTAATGTTGCAGACCTCCGAAATCGGATGGTGGACCGACCTCCGAGATCCGCGCGATCTCGGAGGTCACGTGTACGTGTTTTTTTTTTTCTCCTTTCTCTCTCGCTTTCTTTATGCCAGGGTACCTTATGCGTCCGGGGGCCCCGTGCGCGGGCGTTACTCTGCGTGAATCCGAAGTCTTCCGCGTGCAGGTGTCGAAGAAATGGCGTGGCAAATCCGGTGACGGAGAGAGCGGCGACCGCTGTATTGGGGCAAACGCTGTCGTGTTCTCCGTTGAAAGCACAAGGAAGAAAAGCTTTTCCCCACCTGCAGAGGGAGCCACTTTACTCTCTCTCCCCCTTTCGTTTCTTACCCTGCACGCGCGCCGTCCATCGCGACTGTGTCCCGAACGTCTAGCGGACTCGCCGGTCGACGCGTTGTTTGCGTTCCCGGGCCTTTTGTGAGGCGTCGGAAGCCAACGGGATTCTCCTCCGCCTCTCGCGCGTCCTCCTGAAAAAATAAATAATAAATAAATAAATATATACCACGTAAATAAACACACAGAAAACGTAGAGAGCGCATTCTGTGGTATTTTTCCTTTTGCATTCAAGTGCTTGGCAAACTTTCAGCAACGCGGGGGAACTGCTCAGCTGCTCTGTGCTATATAGGATGCCGACCGCCGGTAGTTTGGCTCAGAGTCTCGGCGATCGCGAACGTGCGTTTCACTGAGGCGATGGCGAAGTGAGCCTATATGACTCGTGCTTCCTGACTGAGCAACAAAGGTGCATCCACGCGCACCGATAACGCAATGACGAATTAATGCAACCAAGAAAAAAGTTCATAGGAAGGTCGAGACACGGGGGCCCGTATTCTCAAAGGGCTCTTGTACGCTAGAATTGTTCGAAGGAGCGAATTCCAGATAATCTTGTTTCTGGACCTCATATTGGCGAAGGCGGCTGGCCAATGGCAAAAATCGCTCGCGAACGAAAAGCTTTCTGAATTCAGCCCCTGTAGTGGCCAACAGTGGGCGAACAAAATATACCTGGTAACAAACGGGCCGAATTAACAAAGCGTTTTATTCGTGAGGTATTTTTGGCATTTTCCGGCCGCATTCGCTAATAATGCGTCCAGTATCTGGATTGACTGGAATTTCCTCTTACGCACAATTATACGGTAAGAGCTCTTCGTGAATACGGGCCCAGTTGTCTTTGTGCAAATATATTGCGTGTGTGTGTAGGCGAACTTTAGAACTTTTCTCACTTATTCGTCTCTCTATTTTTCGTTTGAGACATTTATGAGGTTTTGCTCACGTGTGTGAATAAAAAGAAAACGCGTATGTAGCCGGCGCTGTCTATGTGTACCACCGTATCCTTCTACACATATATTTAAAAGATACCTCGTAATGTCAATAACTTAAAGAAACTAATTATAATACAAATCGTTTATAATGATCGTAGTGCCTATCTACTGAAATAACGCGAGTTAGAGTACAAATTCTTGAATACAATTGAGTTCCTCAGTCTCATACGAGTACATTCTTCGGGGGATTTCTAACACTCTTACAAGACCGCTCAACTCTTTCCACAAACGCGGAATCAACATAATTAACTGATCTCACATTCTTTGAATTTAATCCCGTTCTGCATTAAAAGGTCTTTCAGTGATTTCCTACATGCATTTACCATCGTTTACGTGGTTATGCCAAGTTTGTTTACGATTATGACTCCATTTATTTTCTATAATTCCGCACTCACGCTATTAAAAAAATGCGCACAATTAAATGCTATCTGTATGCATGCCATATGCCAACGCTCAGCACTTTCTCTCTGGTTTTACGTACAATGCTCGTGCTCTGCTGTCAGTGCGCAGGGGGCTGAGGAGCTCTCAACTCGCAAATCGTAGCTTTCAACCTCATCCTCTTCCGTCCTTTTTTTTTTCATTTATTTACACTAAGGCCTCCTTCAAGACATACGTAGGAGGAAAGGGGAGGGAAAGAAGGACACAAAATAATATTAATTAGTATAACCATAATCTATAATAAAAAGACCGTATAGTATAAACGGGCCCTTTACACAAACACGCATAAATGCACACACAAATTCACTCTGTAAGTGAGAACACTCTGTAAATTAAGAGCAAATGCTTTGATAGAATTAATGAATGAATTCTGATGTTCGCCGCTACTATGAGACTTGGTCGATAAATATTATTGATTTGTAATTTGCGATTATCAATTATCAGTGAAGCACCTTACGCTGATTTTGACAGCCACACCTTCCTAGCAGCTGATTGTTCCGGAGCGAAGCGATGACGTAGGTTGGTGACGTCACTTCACTTGCCTGTGTGAAAGACGGGGGGAACTCCGTGCACGTCCGCTCTTCGCTGAGCCGGAACCAGAACCGCGCGCCGGAACACCGACCTCAGCTCTGCCGGGGCTCACGGCTCGGACCGGAAGTGAACGGTGCGGCTAACGGCGCGCGCCGGAAGTGTTCCGGAACCGCTTTGACGGTTGTACATTGCTGAAAGGTAAGCAAAGTAAGTAAATGAAAAGCTCCCACGGGACATTTTATTGTCTGCCCAGCGCTAACGCTTCATTTTTCTTTTAGGTAGCTCAATGTCGCGCAGTTTGTTTCACGAAAAGCACATATCCTTTACGCGGCCTTATTGTGTGTTGACTTTGAGCGTAAAACTGGGTTTCCGTGTCGGCAGCCTGCGCGGCTTTCCGGCATACGTATACGACGGGGGCGTGACACGTGTTGTGCGTGTTGCATCTTTTCTTTTTTCTTTTGCCTTTGGTCAGGATACACTCGGGATTGTTGAGAGAAAATTGTTTTGTTGTTAAGTGGAGTGCGATAAAAGCGCAATATTGGCTGCTAAAGCGCTTGTTATACCCCGACATCATTAATAAAAGCAAAGAGCTAGAGTAATTGTTTGTCGGGCATGTTGGTAAATGCACTTGGAAAGTATTTTTGCAGACACGAAGAAGACATTGACACCGCGATGGGCAACTTGGTGCCAGCGTCTTGCTGTCGTCCCCGTCTGCCTGAGCTGAAATGCTCAGCAAATAAGGCTCTAAGCACGAGAAAAAAAAATTACATTCAAATCTAGGGTTTTGACGTCCCGAAGTAGGTACAGCGCACGGACTATGAGGTACGCCCATACGGGGCTCCGCATGCAATAACTTTGACCACCTGGGTTTCACTAACGCGCACCCAAAACACGGTGCTCAAGCATTGTTGCATTTCGCTCCCGCAGGAATGTTGCCACCGTTGACAGGAAACAAACCGGCTGCCTCGTGAGAACATCAATAACTGCGAGAACAAGCGGACATAATACGAGAAAACAAACACATTAGATACAAAAGGACAATTACGAAAGTTATGTATTTTATACACTGCAAGAACTCAATTTATGTTCAATAAAAAAAAATGAGGAGGAAAGCACCTGAACCATGTGTGAAGCTAACTATGAAACAACAATGCAAAGCTCGGAAAAATAAAACAATGAGAGCGACTTATGAAAACAGAGAGAGAGAGAGAGAGAGAAAGAGAGTGAAACCTTTATTCCAAGCAGTGACTTGTCAGTCGAGGTGGGACGGTCCCTTATTCCAGGAACCCTCTGGCTTGGATCGCCCTCTGGGCCCGGGCGACGAGTTCGCGCTGGTCGACCAGGTCCGGCTTGGAGATCGCAGCCTCCCACGTTTCAGCGAGGAGGTTTGGGTCTGCGTGATTAAGAAAATAAATGTTGTAAGGGCTTTGTATTGTGTGAACAGTTGAGTACTGGCCATGCCAGACGACGGTAACATTGCTTCTTGGTGACCTTACGCGTGATGTTGAGGAGCAAGTTTAGAGAGAGCGCAGTGAGGAGAATAAAGGACAGCCAGTCTCCGATTGCTCCGCCTTGTGCATCGAGTCGTTTTCACGACGATACTAATGATTAAAAAAAAATACCGGCACGAACATTATATCACGAATAGTTTACTATTGTCATATGTCATATATGACAATAGTAAGAGTATTATTAATAGATTATTATTGCCTTCCGCAAACTAGTACTGCTGGTTCGAAATTTGGGCCAACGAATGCAGATAAGGAGCGCAGTAAATAAGGCCGCAAGGGGAACGTTTGAAGCCACAAGCCCGAATGCCAGTCCCGTGGTGTCTGAACTGCCTCAGCGCCACAGTTCCCGCTAGCAATTTCATTAGGGAAGTCTGTGGCGCTGCACAGTTCAATACCGGCCGGTTGCTCTCTCCTTGGGGGGGGGGGGGAGCAGTCGCCAGCGGCTCTGGCATGAGGGCTCGCTCGCCCGGGAAAAGCTGGCTTCGCGGTCGCCTCCCCTACGTTGTTCCGCGACGCAGCTGATAAGAAGGGTGCGCATGGTACATGCATATGCAGATAACGGCACTGATATACAACGCGGCGTGCCTTCGACATCGCTTCCCACACGCGTAGAGAGTCGAGCCGAGAGGAAATGTCCTTCGAACCCCCGCACGCCGTATCTCTCGCCTGGCCCTTTAATCTCTTGTTCTCCGCCTGGCAATGGTGTGGCTAACCGCCCATGTTGCCGGTAAACAAGTTTGCCCGTGCATACGCCAGGCAACAGAAAACGGGCAACAAAGTATCGCGGTGTTGACAACGGAAAGTAAAGCACTTGCTTAATTGTGTAATGCCTTACAGGCCCCGCGGAAGGTGCGTTGAGTTTATATAAGGGGAGCTTGCAGTAAATATAGCGGTATTCTAGTAAAACTTGCTGCTGGGCTATAGTTGCTACATGATAACTGGTGTGAAATAAACGCGCTACAACCACGGAAGGAAGACTTGAAAGCATCGTTCGCAACTAACTGTTGTTCACAGAAGAGCAGCGTAATGTACATAGCCTTTCCGAACATGAGCAAACCACATCGTTTGAAACGCTTATCAAATTACACCAGATAACGGAATTCCCAGAAACTTTCCAACTAGTAAAGATAGAACAAATTCGTATTCGCTGCCACGCAGAACCAAAGACGTGTCACTGATACACATGTCCCTGCTTTTTAATGTATGCTTCCATTATCTCACGCGCCACGGCATTCGTATACTCTTACCGAGAATGCAAACCACACAACACCTCGGCTCACACATGCAGGAATCGCAATGCACAGACATATGTGCTGAAAGTTTGTTTTTTATCGCAAGTTCTTGTTCCGTCTAACTCTGTCACTTATAGGTACCAGCCTGTGTTGCCGATGTAAGCCCTACCGCAGCTAATTCGCACACCACGACAACCAAGCAGGAGGCGTGCGACTTATCATGTCTCTTCCCGCATGAAGAGCGCCTCGGAGCTTTTGGAATCCGTGGGCATGCGCAGACCAGCCAACTTGCGTGGTGCCGAGGAAACCTATAGGTACCTTGCGCCTGTTAGCCACGCTCTTAAGTTGTAACCTTGTGCATGTAAGGCACAACCATTGGTATTTTGTCCATCAGCTGCCTATGTTTTTTTTCCTCGTTCCCTTCACTTTTCGAAGGAGGATTTCTGAAACTGCGACAGCGATAGAGCTAGAATGACCAGCTGAACGCAGCCGAGTGACCTGATTAGCGAAACTTTCCTGCATCTTGTGAGGACAAGGTTTCACCAGTGCCCCCTCAAGACACACGGAAGCAATGGCCTTTGTTACATCTCAACACCACCAAGGGTTGAGATGTAACACCAAGGGTGTTAATTGAACGTTTGCCACGTGTCAAACCACCGCACCTCCTATCCAGACGTGAACGCGGCGTGGACAACGACTAAAAGCGCTCACCCCACCATTACCTGGAAACCGGAGAAAAGGATGAACGCGAGGCAACCACGACAACGAATTGATAGGCGCGGTTATAATTAGACTAGTCAGATCACCTCCCATCCCTCGGCATTTATCCAGCCGTCAAGACAGCGTGTAAACCGGCTGTTGCAGTGTTCCACGGAAGGCCCTCAGCCCGCCCTTCACCTTGCAGACTGAGTGAAGAAGAAGGGGGGGGGGCAACGACGAAGGAACTACAGTGTCGCCGACTGATTTCTTGCCACAGATTCTAAACCAGTCTCTTCGGAGGCGGAGTTACTGCGGTTTATTATGAACATGTGCGTCGTATCACCACGGAGCCGACGATTGTGATTTGCTGCTGGACAGTCTTCACATTCCCTGCAGGGTCGACTCGCCTAGTGGAGACGACGGTATTAAAAGCAGAGACTGTTCGAGAGTGAGGACAGAAGGTCCTGACGTGAACTGACACGTTTAACTTACTCCTTCATGGAGTGGGCTTCCGCACTGGAGCCGTGTAACTAAGCTAATCTACCCTTTTTCCTTCATTTTCTACAACGTAACGTAGTAGTCTATGAGCATGGTAGATTCCATGCCATGAACGCCACCCTAGCCGCAACACCCTCTTAACAAGTCTGGAACGAGCCGCGTCGAATAGTGAAAGCTTCTTGCGTGAACGTGAGCAATATAAGCCCAACATGTGTTCTGCTCCTGGAATGTCGAGCTCAGGTCTAAAAACTGCAACTTGCAATTAGAGAGACGCTCACGTGTTAAAGAAAGCCCATTTGGCATGCTGTATAAATAGTGTTAAAATTTCATTCACTGAGTTAGTGGTTGTCACAGAAGGGTTAGCTTTTAAGATCATTAAAAGGACGTCAACATACCAAAATACCTTCAACATCTTTGCATCGTCAAGGACCTGAGCCAATTATCTGTCAAATCAAGCTAAAACATGTCGCACAGATCTGGCGCTCCACACGAGCCAATGCAGATCCCTTTTCGCTGAATATAAAGGTGATTATTGTCAGAGAGGAACGTCGAGGACAGATAAATTTCTTATAAGGTCATAAAAATATCAAGAGAAATGCCTGCGGCCCTCTCAAAGGCGAGGACCTCGTTCTGTTCAATACAGGTTCTTACAATTAAAGACAGCCCTGCGTGTGGTACAGAACAAAATAAATCTTCGACGTCAACATGAAAATGCATTACCGCCGCCGTGAAAGCTCTATAAGAAACCATGCATAACATCAGTTGAGTTCTTAACGGCGAACGAATCGTTCACCTCAAGCGCATTAAGGTGCTTAAATAAATATTTACATGCGTGTTGCTTCCATGATTCCCGCTCACTGACAATACATATAAATGACCGTGTCTGGCTTATGTGTTTTCACAAGGAAAAAAACCGACAGCGCGGCTTGCTTGGAGACGCTGATGGTCTTAGACAGTTGTAGAAGTTCAAGTTCTTTGCACGGCAAAATAACCTTGGCCTTTAGGTTACTTACTTTTGTATTTGCTATTACAAAGTTCTTGTCTAGTGCTTGCGCTGCTTTTTCACTAAGCGCTTTTGCCGACACGACGACGAAGCCACCCTCCTTGTCGGCTTGCAAAAGCTGAAGGTTATTCTTTCTGACATACGTGACCACGTTCCTAGTCGGATCTTTAGGGCGAAGCTGCACTTGCTCGAGGTTTTTCAAAAGGCTGTCCACACCGTCCAAAAGGCACCTTTCGCAATCTTCCCCCTCAGAACAATTTGCCACACTCCTGTTCAGGGCCAGCATTTCGTGGACCCGGAGACCCGGCAGAACAGAAAACTTCGGGCGTTCTTTCAACGTGCTGGAAATTCCTTCGGCCAGGTTAACATTTCCTAGAACATGAAGGTGGGCAGGCATTGCAGCATCCCTGCTGGTCCCCTTCGGCAGATGATCTGGCTTGCAGAAATACTCGGTTGTCTGAGCAGCACTCGCTGAAGTTTTTTTTTTTTTTTCAGCCGCACCACATTTTTTAAAATGTTGCCTATGGCAGATAGCACAATTCTAGAGCTTGATCTAGATTACTAGGTGAGGCGGCCATTACTTCTACGAGAAATCAAAATGTTCAATTGAATCATCATCATCATCAGCCTGGTTACGCCCACTGCATGGCAAAGGCCTCTCCCATGCATTTCCAACAACCCCGGTCATGTACTAATTGTGGCCATGTCGTCCCTGCAAACTTCTTAATCTCATCCGCCCACCTAACTTTCTGCCAATCACATGTAAGAAGACAGGACAGGCGCAAGTTTGCACCTGTCCTGTCTTCTTACATGTGATTGTCTAGAAAGCGCAAGCAATGTTTCCTATTACAATGAACCAACTTGCCCAACAACGCATCCTGCTAACTTTCTGCCGTCTCCTGCTACGCTTTCCTTCCCTTGGAATCCAGTCCTAACCCTTAATGACCATCGGTTATCTTCCCTCCTCATTACATGTCCTGCCCATGCCCATTTCTTTTTCTTGATTTCAACTAAGATGTCATTAACTCGCGTTTCTTCCCTCACCCAGTCTGCTCTTTTCTTATCCCTTAACGTTACACCCATGATTCTTCTTTCCATAGCTCGTTGCGTCGTCCTCAATTTAAGTAGAACTCTTTTCGTAAGCCTCCAGGTTTCTGCCCCGTAGGTGAGTACTGGTAAGACACAGCTATTATACACATTTCTCTTGAGGGATAATGGCAAGCTGCTGTTCATGATCTGAGAATGCCTGCCAAACGCACCCCAGCCCATTCTTATTCTTCTGATTATTTCAGTCTCATGATCCGGATCCGCCGTCACTACCTGCCCTAAGTAGATGTATTCCCTTACCATTTCCAGTGCCTCGCTACCTATTGTAAATTGCTGTTCTCTTCCGAGACTGTTAAACATTACTTCAGTTTTCTGCAGATTAATTTTTAGACCCACTCTTCTGCTTTGCCTCTCCAGGTCAGTGAGCATGCATTGCAATTGGTCCCCTGAGTTACTAAGCAAGGCAATATCATCAGCGAATCGCAAGTTACTAAGGTATTCTCGATTAACTTTTATCCCCAATTCTTCCCAATCCAGGTATCTGAATACCTCCTGTAAACACGCTGTGAATAGCATTGGAGAGATCGTATCTCCCTGCCTGACGCCTTTCTTTATTGGGATTTTGTTGCTTTCTTTATGGAGGACTACGGTGGCTGTGGAGCCGCTATAGATATCTTTCCGTATTTTTACATACGGCTCGTCTACACCCTGATTCCGTAATGCCTCCATGACTGCTGAGGTTTCTACAGAATCAAACGCTTTCTCGTAACCAATGAAAGCTATATATAAGGGTTGCTTATATTCCGCACATTTCTCTATCACCTAATTGATAATGTGAATATGGTCTATTGTTGAGTAGCCCTTACGGAATCCTGCCTGGTCCTTTGCTTGACAGAAGTCTAAGGTGTTCCTGATTCTATTTGCGATTACCTTAGTAAATAGTTTGTAGGCAACTGATAGTAAGCACATTAAAGCTTTACCGTTCCATACCAACTGATAGTAAGCTGATCGGTCTATAATTTTTCAAGTCCTTGGCGTCCCCTTTCTTATGAATTAGGATTATGTTGGCATTCTTTCAAGATTCCGGTACGCTCGAGGTCATGAGGCATTGCGTATACAGGGTGGCCGATTTCTCTAGAACAATCTGCCCACCATCCTTCAACAAATCTGCTGTTACCTGATCCTTCCCAGCCGCCTTCCCCCTTTGCATAGCTCCCAAGGCTTTCTTTACTTCTTCCGGCGTTACCTGTGGGATTTCGAATTCCTCTAGACTATTTTCTCTTCCATTATCGTCGTGGGTGCCCCTGGTACTGTATAAATCTCTATAGAACTCTTCAGCCACTTGAACTATCTCATCCATATTAGTAATGATATTGCTGGCTTTGTCTCTGAACGCATACATCTGATTCTTGCCAATTCCTAGTTTCTTCACTGCTTTTAGGCTTTTTGCGTTCCTGAGAGCATGCTCAATTCTGTCCATATTATACTTCCTTATGTCAGCAGTCTTACGCTTGTTGATTAACTTCGAAAGTTCTGCCAGTTCTATTCTAGCTGTAGGGTTAGAGGCTTTCATACATTGGCGTTTCTTGATCAGATCTTTCGTCTCCTGCGCCGAATAATTCAATTCATTGAATAATTAAATTAATTACGCTAATTAACTTTTTCATTACCTTACCCCGCATATTTCAATCGACAAATTATGGCCGCTGCATTCGCACGGCGTATCCACTTGGAACGAATTCTCTGGACAGCACCAGTTCCGAAATATTCGCTTTCAAAGTGTCCGTCGAAATGCATTGGTGTTCCAATTACTTTTTTGCTTCAATGAGTAAAACAGCTGTTTCTTAAGAAGTAACCAGAACGCCAATTCATTTCGTATATATATATATATATATATATATATATATATATATATATATATATATATATATATATATATATATGTCAGTCCAGCCGGCCTAAAAAAGAAAGAAACGCGATTTGCCTCCACACTTCCGGCTTCCAAATACCAAATCTGACATATCCTCTTCGCATGGCCAACTGAAGCCATGACAGATCCGAACAAAGCTTGCACTTCAAGCGGCACCAATCTATTGTTAGTGCAATACGCCAGCTATCTTGCGTGGCACGTATAGCAGAGGAAATTTGTACAACTCTAACGAGCGAACACTGGAGGTCTTATAATTGTATCTTGCACGGAGTCTTTTTAATTTTTTTTTTTTTCTGTTTCGTTGAGCAGCTTGTCTAAAGTTAGCTGGGACACTCTGTACTTTCAAAACGCAGAAATGCTTTTACGAGACGCTGACGGACAGATTTAAATGAAATATGTTGCGGTTGAGCGATAGTTAAATTTCAGTGACTATAAGAAGCATAATTTTTAAGTAAGGTTATAAGTTCTGCAGCTATTCCATAAAATTGGTAAGCATAAAAAATTTGACCATAACGTTTACAAATCTGTAGCTCTGCACTAAAAAAGGATATCATGGTCCTGTTAATTGCATCCGTTAGCGCATCTAAATCGTACAAGTGCGATATGCAAGCTTATATATAAGCTTACAAATCACACTTGTACGATTTCACGTAAGCTATAGCTTACGTGAAACTGTTAGATTACATACGAGGATTTTTTAAAAGTTTTACCCATATTATATGGTAGCATAGTGTATCAATAAATCAATCTTGTCCGCTTTAGATATCTCAATAGATGTAGTTTACGGAATTGGGATATCGTTTTTATTGCGGAGTTATAGAGTTGTAAACTAAATACTTTTTGGTGTTCGCAATTTTCAAGAAGTTTTTAAAAAAAGAAAGAATTGATGATATAAATTAAAGATATACTTCCTAGAGATAGCAGACTTCTAACTTTTTTCATTCGCAGGCAACAGGTCAGTGCATTGCCTGTCGAACAAAATGATTTCTCCCTTCAGATATATTTACAAATGAGCTCCCGAGGCAAGGCTTCCTTATACTAAAACGCGAAAAATCATTTAGAGCGAAGACAAAACGTTCTTGCTAAAAATTATTGCTATCGGCCATACTCTGTTTATCTCATTTGCTTCATTTTTCCATTGTCGTAGTGTCGGAGATTACGACAAAGAACTGCAGCGCTTTATCTGCCCAGGAAGCGCTGTCAAGCCGCGGCGATACTCTTGTCAAAACGCGAAATCTTGCAACTCGATGCTGGTCTGCGCGTGTTTTGACATGCACGTGAGTTGACCACGATTGCTTGCATGCAAAGCCCTTTGTGCGGCTGTTTATATATGTTGCACGCGTTCTGCTCGCGCAGCGCGTGCCTGGGCGCGTGCTGTGACGTAGGTGCTGACGTAGCACTGGCGCGACGCAGGGAGGCTGATAAGGGCACCGCGAGGGGGCGTATATCCCGACAGACCACACCCGTGAAAAACATGCGTGTCTCAGCATGCATATGGAAGGTGTATTTGGCATTGGCGAAACGCATTCGGCAGAAATTCCCCGTGACAATGGCGCGAAATCTTCAGGGGCTGAGCTTGCGCACATGTGTTACTGCGCCAAGTAGTCCGGCAGAGTCTTCAGGGCTGACTGCTTCGGTTTTTTTTTTTAGAGCAAATATTAAATTACCGTAGCCTCCACTTGTGACCGCTTCACATTTAATTCATTCGTGTGTTTTTATTTTTCTTTGTGCGGAAAACAGGAAGAGAAGGACGTCGCAGGCCTATATACAGCCCAGAACGTCCTCCTCCTGCGCGCAAAATGTTTAGAACCATAGTCAATGGCTAGTAAGGGGTCTAAACCCATTACCCGCCGTGGTTGCTCAGTGGCTATGGTGTTAGGCTGCTGAGCACGAGGTCGCGGGATCGCATCCCGGCCACGGCGGCCGCATTTCAATGGAGGCGAAATGCGAAAACACCCGTGTACTTAGACTTAGGTGCACGTTAAAGAACCCCAGGCGGTCAAAATTTCCGGAGTCCTCCACTACGGCGTGCCTCATAATCAGAAAGTGGTTTTGGCACGTAAAACGTCATATGTTTTTTTTTTTTTTTAAACACATGCGTCTACACCGAACAGCCTCGCTCGAACGCAGCTCCTGCTGCGTCCGAGCGCAACTGGCTCGTGGCTGGGCGTTCTGCATTGCAGCACCACGGCGGCAACCGCGGCATGTGCAGTTGCTGCGCATGGCTCCCTGTGGGAGCCATACATAGTAACTGTATAGCGGCATGCAGCTTTCATCGCCACAGGCCGCATATGATACGCAAACTCCTGGCCAAAATAACGCGACGAACGGGCTTTATTATCATTGATCATCGCGTTTCGAAGAAAATTCGGGGTTCTGACACAATGTTGTGGCTGCTTTCACGTTTGGTATATATCGACCACGTCGCCAGACAGAAATGGTTGCGGAACTCGTATTGACAGCCTTTCCGTGAAAGGAAAATTGACGCCCACTATACACGTGTCGCTTCAGCATGAAAGGCCGAACCTCAATTCAAACTACAGCGTTTCTCCGATTAAAGCAACACGTGGCGCTGTCCTGTATATTTTGACCTAAAGCCGATGGTACCGACGATACCTGCAGCCTTGTGGTTTCATACAGGTGACTCGCTGTTCCCTTTCGTTCCCTCTACCCTCAGCTGATCGCACGGCCGTTGCTCGCGCTGCTCCATTTAGATATCGTCGCGGCCTTTGTTGGGTCGGTGTCGATGGCGTGCGTGGGGAGCGACACGCTGTTATTTGGCGTCCGTTCTAGCGCGCCTTGACAATAGACCATTGTCAGCTGCAACTATTTTCACATATCGCCGACAGAAGACATCGCAGCTGAAGGCGGCGAAGGGACTACTTCTGTTTTGAAAGAGACGGGCTTGAACAAGCGGCTGTGACAGTGATGTCACTTACCGCGCAAGAGTGACAGACTGTAACTGACGATGTGTGTGTGCTGTGTTATGTGCTCTCTCTCTCTCTCCTCCCCATTTCATCCCCCCATCCCGCTCCCATGTGTAGGGTAGCAAACCGGTTAACGTCTCTGCCTTTCCTTCTCCACTTTTTCCTTTCTTGGCACCGTGCGCACGTTTATGTCGGCGTCCGTGGAACGCCTTTCGATATTCCGCACGGAGCGTCACTGTATACGCGCTCGCGTATCTGTGTACACCTCATTCGCTAGCATATTTTGAAAAAGCGTAAATTGTCACTGTGACGAAACCGATGGAAAGGAACCTTCTTTTCCCTCTTGCTTTTTTAATATAATTTCTAAACATTTAGCGTATACAGATTACAGGAAGAAATGTCGATGGGGCGGTGTGGTGTTCTTGAAGACAGCGATGTATAGTTAGACAAAGAAGCGAGGGCAATTTGGAAACAGATAGGTGCAGTTGCGAGCCTGTCGCTCAGGCAGTATTTGTTACTTCCTTTGCAGAAAATTGCTGTTTTAGTCGGGTGACGAAAGAAACGCCGGTTTTGAACAGGACAAAGGCTCACGAGCTATACGCAATTTCCTGTTGAAAATGTCTGTCGTCTGGCATGCTGTTGTATGTTGTATGGGCACGTCGTCTGTAGGCCGATTGATTGATTGGGTTGATGATGTTGGAAATGTTGGGAATTTTCTTCGCCGGCTTTCCTGTCTGCAACGTTTGGCGGTCAAATGACTAGGCAGAGGGGCAGTAAGCAAATGAAACAAGCGCACGGAAGAGCGCTTGCGCACGCACACCGCGCCCAGACGAGCTTTTAACGTCGATGCACTTCAATCGATGAACAATGTATACACGGTGGTCGTGAAAGACGATTGGTATGTAACGTGCGCATAGATGCGCAGTGTACTGTCAAAGAACAAGGAGCAATTGAAGAAAACGATAAAATGTCGAAGAAAATCAATAGAAATAACAATGCGTTGACATGCTTGCACAATGAACTAGTATATATGTGACCTTTAAAGGAAGGAAATTTAAGAGAAAAGTGCAGCGCCGTAACTGCTTTCGTATTTTGTAAAATATGTTGTAAATAAAGAATGAATGAATGAATGAATGAATGAATGAATGAATGAATGAATGAATGAATGAATTGTCTCTCGCAGTGGGGACACCTCAACAGTACTGCACAGGGGAAAGAGGAGGGGAATAAGAGAAGGGAGGGAGGAGGGGAATAAGAGAAGGGAGGAGGAAGGAGGCCTTTCTAGTCGAGCGGCAAGGCTGATCGCCCGAAGAAGACCGCACAATGAAGACAAATGATGAACGAATGGGGGCAAACCACACGTACTGAAAAAATGCATGTATACCTATATGAAAAGCAATAAAAACTTCGATACAAAAAAGAAGAACAGTAGGTTTCAATGGTCAGGTACAACGGCACTCGTCCATTAATAGAGACGTCACGGCCAGACATTGTCTGCTTGTGTCTTGTTCTAAGCACCGTTACTTTTATTATGTTAGGATATTTTATCAGTTAGCATAGAACTGCTAAATTTATTTAGTCTCATTGCACAATGAGCCTCCGTCCGCGTTCCGATTCGTCGGCGACGCCCTGTATCGCGGCACTAAAGATTCTACAGGACCAGCGCAAATTCGACACGACAGGCGCAGCTTCGACGCGACAGACGCAGCTTCGGTGTGACAGACGCAGCAAAGGACTCTTCGTCTCCTGTTGACAATTCTCCGCGCCACCAGTCGCTTGTGCACATGCTGCCAGATGCTGCATCGAGCGCACCGCTGACTTTCCATATATAGACCGTCCCGACGACTCCGCATCGAGAAGTTGACCGTGACGGGCGTTGTCTTCCGAAAGCGCACGGTATACGATAAACCGTTCTCCCCGTCACACACACTGCAAGGCCGGTCAAATCGAAACTTCGAGGCTAGCATTGCCTTTTGCTCTTGTTTCCCAGAGCAGCGGGCGTAAGGAGGCACGCGTGCACCCAGTCGACTTCGCATCGCTGCGTCGGCGGGGGGGGGGGGGGGGGGGGGGGGGGGGGGGGAACTCTGCTGCAACAAAGGGCTCGGTAGGAGGAGGTGTATGTGTACAGCTCTCCTTATATATATATATACAGACAACGCCGCAACGCGGAATAAGTGGACATCTATAGAAATTCCTAATATACAGCCCGATATCTCGTCGCAGCGAAAGGAGAAGAAAGTGAGGAAAGGGCTCGGAACGCGCGTGCGCGGTTTCTCCCTCGCCTCTCTGATACTGCCCCTTTCCGCGTCCCTGCCGCATTGAATCAATGCAGTACTGCGCAAGGTGCCAGTTGTGTATATGAAAGTTAGTCAGCACAATGCGTTGGCGGGCTAGTTGGTGCGAGTCCATAATTACTTTGTTCAGCGCAAAACAACGGACACAAGAAGGACGACCAGTACAAGGCGCTACTCCCAACTAACATCATTTTATTGCCATATCATAAGAAGCGAACAAACACTGACACCAAGGACAACATAGGGGAAATTACATGTGCTTAATAAATGAAATAAAGAAACGATAAATTAATGGAAAATAAAGTGGATGAAAAAACAACTGGCCGCAGGTGGGAACCGAACCCACAACCTTCGCATTTCGCGTGCGATGCTCTACCAATTGAGCTACCGTGGCGTCGTTTCCCCATCCACTTTATTGGGTATTTATGTGTCCTAGTAGAACCCTGGGAGTTTTAGCCAGCGCCAACACTCACAGACCTTGGTTAAAGCCCTTTCTTCTCATCCTTGTATTGCGTCACTCCTTTATAGACAGCAGAATCTAGAAGAATATGCGCAGTGAGCACCATGTCCGATCACAAAAAGAGGGCACTCTTTTTGTGACCCCAATGACCCCAATGACTGAATGAAGAAAGCTTCATACAGTCATTGGGGTCACAGTGCATTAGTGTGCCTTCTTTAACCTTGTACAGTGCTGAATATGGTTTTCTGGATTCTGTCGCATGAGTGCGCTCTTGTGATCGGATGTTGGTGGTTCCTGTACATGGTGCTCACTTCACATGTTCTTCTAGATTCTGCTGTCTATAAAGGAGTGACGCAATAAAAGGATGTCAGTTGAGGGTATACCGCCTTGTCCTGTCGTCTTTCTCGTGTCTGTTGTTTTGCCCTAAACAAAGTAATTATGGACACACGCACACACACACACAGAAGCGTAAAATAGTTTGCTGGTATTTCGCCTCTAAGCATGAGGTCGCGGGATCGAATCCCGGCCGCGGTGGCTGCATTTCGGAGAGGACGAAATGCAGAAACGCCCGTGTACCGTACATTGGGGTCACGTTAAAGATCCCCTAGTGGTCAAAACTAATCCGGAGTCTCCCACTACACCGTGCCTCATAACCGAATCGTGATTTTGGCACGTAAAATATTAGAATTCAATTCAACACAGTTTGCTGGTCGTGTAGGGAAACATGATGTATTCGGTGTCGAAAGATGGCACGATCGACAAATGGAGTCATAAAAATGCTCGCTTTTAGTTTTACGAGAGGAACGAGGGGACAAGATGGATGAATCGCTGTGCTAAGTGAGAAGAGAAACGCATGCACGGCCGTGGCTTCTTCGAAAAGTGGCAGACACATATACGTCAGAATATGAAGGAATCAACTATTCCCGACATGTAAGTATTGCAAATCCCTTCTAACGTGACCACTACTATATACATCGTGACGGCTTTCGCACTATTGGGAAGAGTGCTAGTACGTTGTTCTAAAGTATTGCAATATCTCTGTTATTAGGAGTGGAAGCACTCGGTCTGGAGGAGTGCAAACACTGTTTGGGGGAGTACTGTTATCTCTTGTGTGGGGAGAGCACTAGCACTCACTTGCGGTGGAGTACTAAAATTCTGCCGGGGTGAGTTATTCTGCTCTCTCTCAAAAGAGGTAGATCTACTCTGAAAAGGAGTTAAATATGGACAAGCAAGATACTACCTCAAAGAGAGATCCCGGAACTCTCTCTCTTTTTAGAGTGTATGGTGTTGCGCTGCTAATCACGAGGTCACGGGATCGAATCCCGGCCGCAGCGACCGCATTTCGATGGGGGCGAAATGCAAAAACACCCGTGACCCGTGCATTGGAGGCTGATTAAGGATCCCTTGGTGGCCAAACTTAATCCGGAGTCCCTCACTTCGGCGTGCCTCATAATCAAATCGTAGTTATGGCACGTATAAAGCTCCAGAATTCAATTCAAGATGGTTTGCTGGTCGTGTAGTGAAACATGTTTTCGTTGTCGTGAAGGTTGCACGGAGTCAGTGCTGAAGGATGGCACGATCGACAAACGGAGTCATAAGAATATATACTCGCTTTCAGTTTTACACGAGCAGCGAGGAGACAAGATGGACGAATTGCTGTGCGAAGTGCGAAGAGAAACGCATCAAACAACACGGCTGTGGCTTCTTCAAACAGTGGCAGACACAAATGTCATAATAAGTCTTCCATATACATGAAACGCAAACACATACTCCATCTTAGGCCTCTTGCATGCAGTGTTTGGTTACTTGTCGTCGTAGCAGACTGTGCATCACCGGCTTTTATTCACCGCGATGGAACACAGTTAACGCAGGTTAATCAGCATGCGAACTCGTGTAAAACCGCTGGCCCGAACTCGATAGTTTCCGCGCGGACCCTGCACCGCTCGAAGATACGATAACGTTTTTCGCGTTCTCTTGGGGCTCTTTCTGTCGCTCTGCAATCCTGCTCTCTCTTACCGTTCTCTCCCTTTGCGCGATTTCCTCGGCTCGGATAGTAGGCAGAGTAGACCTCTTCTTCGTCCACCCACCAACGTGGTGAACTATATCTTTCTTGCCTTGCTCTCTTTCCGGATAACACCGGTGAGAGCAGCCCGCTTTCGTTCAATCTCGTCTGTCATCGCATCAACATTCGAGACTCCTCTAAGGCTGCCGAAAACGTAACCGACACTGCTCTACGCTCGGTTTGGGCGGTCGCTGAAGGGAAGTGGGGCGAAGGCAGGCCTCTCCCGGCGTCCTCTCGACGTCTCTGTCTGTGTAGGAGAGCTAGGCGTGTAAGAAGTAAAGAAATAAGGACGAGCCAGCAAAAGAGAGCCTCGTCTGTCGCTCGCTGCTGCTGCTGCCGGTGGTGTTTCGATGCGAGGACGGGCTGGCGAGCGTCTCGGCTTGGTTGTTACTGAGAAGAGGAGGAGAAGGAAGAAGAAGACGCGACGGAGGGAATAGGGGACATGTGGAGAAGGGAGTTGATGGAAACGTGGACAGCAGTACAACGGCCGAAGCTGGAGGACCTAGACGAAGAAACAAGCACTGGGGAAGAAATGAAGAGAGAAAGAAACAAGGAAGAAACGGACGCGGTGCAATAAAGAGAAGAAAAAGAAACGACGTAATATAAAGAGAAATGCAGCCCGTAGCATAGCGTGGCTTTCGGGACGAAAAACCGGCCTCTGCCGCCTCGGTCGCGACGGCGCGCTTCGCTGCGACGAGAGAGCTTTTTCCGCACCGGCCGCTGGAGGAGCTGCTTCGATGGTGTGTGTGAGAATAAGAGAGGGAGATAGCGGCCGCTCTGTCTTTCGAACGAAATACAAAGCGCACATAACGGCGTCTCGTCGGAGGAGGGGAGCAGTGACGGGAGAGAGGTCGCTTAAAGCATTCCGCAGGGGAGGAGATGTCCTTTAAACGACACCATTGGCTGGCTGGTTCGTGACGCCGCCGCGGAGATCCGCCTCGATGGTGGGCGTGGCGTCAGGGGGAACTTCTATCGCCGGAGGCGGCCCCAGTGTCGAATACACCAGCCTCGGCGCCTTATTTACCCAGCGGCGCAGCGCGGTGCGGGTGCGAAGGTGCCCCGCTTCGAAAAAAAGAGGAACCCCCCCCTTCCATGACCACCAAAGAACGTGCCGCGTAGCGCGTGTTGCTCAGGTGGCCGGTGTTGAAGCGCGCGTGGTTGTGTGCGCGTCGTGTGTGTGTGGCAAAAACGAGAGTGCGCCGCGCGCGCGATACCCAGCGAGCGAGCGGCAGGAAGAAGGTTTGTTGTGAGCTGTGGCGACGGTGCGGTGTGTGGTCATCGGCGGCTGGAGTCGTCGAGCGATGCGCCAACTGCGATGACGGCAACGAGCATGTTGGGCCAGCACAAAGGCTACCAGGACGCGTCGTCCGGCTGCGCTGGCTCCATGAGCAACGGCGGATCGGGTGCGGCGGCCGCCATGCAGCCGTTGCAAGGCGGTTACAACATGGGCATGGCCGGCATGCACGCGGGCTACGCGCCGCAGTCGTTTGGCAACGGACCCGCCATGACGTCGGGCTCGGCGTGCATGTCGCCCTCGGTGGCACCGCTGGGATCGATGAACTCCATGAACTCGCTGGGACAGGCCGGCATGAACGGGGTGTCGGCGGGTCTCATCGGCGGCCTGGGTCGCGACTTCCTGCCGGCGGCCGCGGCCACTGTTCCGGGCAGCGCGCCGTCCTCCGGTGCGGGCCCGGACTCTCCCGGCGCCCTGCAGAGGGCCCGTGCCGACTCGAAGGCGTACCGGCGGTCGTACACGCACGCCAAGCCGCCCTACTCGTACATCTCGCTCATCACCATGGCCATCCAGAATAGCCCGAGCAAGATGCTGACGCTCAGCGAGATCTACCAGTTCATCATGGACCTGTTCCCCTACTACCGCCAGAACCAGCAGCGCTGGCAGAACTCCATACGCCACTCGCTCAGCTTCAACGACTGCTTCGTCAAGGTGCCGCGCACGCCGGACAAGCCGGGCAAGGGCTCCTTCTGGACGCTGCATCCGGACTCAGGCAACATGTTCGAGAACGGCTGTTACCTGCGGCGCCAGAAGCGCTTCAAATGCGAGAAGCGAGAGGCCGTGCGGCAGGCGCAGAAGGCCACCACGGGCGGCAGTCACCACCACAACTCCAAGACCAAGATGGCCGCCGAGTCTCCGGGACACATGATGCAGCCACCTCCTCCGCAGCACCACCAACAACAGCAGCAGCAACATCAGCAGCAGCAACAACAGCAACAGCACTCGCAACAGCAGCAGCAGCATCAGTCGCAGCATTCACAGCAGCAGCAGCATCATGCGCTGGCGCCCACCTCGAATCCGGCCATGCTGGGCATGGGCTACGGATCGCACCAGGACCCGTCCAGCTGTTGTTCCCCGGCCATGGGCCCTCACCACGCGCTACACGAGTCCTTGCTCAAGGTGGGTTTTCCCGCTGTCTGCGCCCCCGTCACAACGGGGGCAGCACCTGTGTACACCTCTACAGTTGGCACCAAAAGAAACGCTATCGCGACAGCATTGGGGCATCGATCCACACCGAAAATATCCGTGGCTATACGTCTATATAGCCACGAGGGCGCTAATACCGGACTCACGCACCGTTGATTTGCTTCACAGCATCAGCCGTGGTAATCGCTCTATAGCTATACATCAGGACATAAAGAAGTGCGACCTGTTGCCCGTAGTTTTGATCGCGTTACGATTTCGGCTGACTGCACAGATCAGTCCAATGTGGGGAGAATAGTATACAAGCAGAATTCCAGCTAAGAATCCCTTTTTGTTCTAGGCACGCGCCAGCTCAATTAAAGGAGCTCAGTTTGACTTCCTTGAACACAGCAGGAACTGGATCCGGGACATTCTTTCCCTGGCACAACAAGCTGCGGGGCTGAAACTATAAGCCTTGTTCTTGTGATGCATGTAAAGTATATCGAGTGTGTAGGAAGGTCCCCGGATGAAGCAGGAAATTCTTATTTGACGGTGTACCGACTAGCCCAACAAGAAGTTCTCGCCGAAATTGTCTTAAACATAGTGAGAGGCACCCGAGTATACTTTATATGGACATAAACTATCACTTCTATGCTGAGATATTGGCACATCGAGGATATGGAGCCACACCAGTGCATGCATCCTTGTGTTTCCCATAACTAAAGGGGTCGTCAAATTTCGTCATGGCGATGACCTCCTGCGCAGCGGTGATAGTCGACAGCATGAGTTTACCCAATAACCCATGCGATAATAAGCTTCGCTATCGAGTGCTGCGATTTCAGTGCAGCTCGAGGGAACGCTTGCCACACAAAACCAAGGGCATGTCAAGTTAAGTCCACTAGCAGTGAGGGAGACGGGAAAGGGCTTGCACAACCGTTATATACGTCACATCCTGCGAGGCTATTGTGACGTCATCATCATCGTCGCTGGGAAAATCTCTCGGATAATTTCTTAACCTAAAAGGAACAAAATTTGGTCCCTGCATGTATTGCTAATACATGTAGGCACAGTGTAGTGGCAATTTGTGGCCTTGAAGTTCGTGAATCGTTTCAGAAGACGGCAACACCGTCAACTCTGGCATCACGAAAAAAATACACCTGTTGCTTACAGTATACGCCAGCCCAAGTCCGAGAACATGGGAACTGTTGTGAAATTATTTTGATAGGGTTTCTGGGCTTGGTGCTTCCAGTATTTTCCGACTTGGCAAGGCGTGCCAATCCGTTTGTGAAGCAGCAGTATTCGAGGGCATTATGCGTTATGGAATGAGTACGTGCGGACATGAAGTTGCGTCTTGTGATATATATATATATGAAGCGACTATCTTTGTAACGCCCTGAAAAAGCTGAGGTCAGCGCCACTTTAAAGCCGTCACCACGTCATGAGTCCATAACTGCGGCCTCAGTCCAGACGATAGGCATCGTCTGGATGACGCGTCGAAAAACGAAAATTTTGTGTCGATCGAAACTTAGCTGCTTAACGTTCGATCTGGAACTTGCGAACAATTAGCGAATGGCATGAGCTTTCCTCGAATATCAGCTCTGAATATATTTGCGTCGTGTATTTTTCCGCTTTGTTTGTAGTATATGCGACAAAGGGTTAGCTGACGTCGCACATACATGCTCTGAAGTCTTCTTTACATGAACGTAAATAAACCAAATTAAAATAAAATATCGTGTTTAACGTCCAAAAGTAACACACATCCTTGTTTATAACCTTTATAACACATGGGTATAAGAGACGATGTACATAGTATTGAGCTCCGCATTTCTTTCGACCACTTGGTTTTTTAACGTGCACCTAAATATATATAGTAAAATAAATATAAGTACATCAGGGCATTTGTTTTTTATTTCTGCCCTCATCAGAATGCGGCCGGTAGTCGAACCTGCGAAGTAGTGCTCAGCAGGCTCAACGCCATAAATGAAACACCGTCGAAAGTCTTTAAAACGAAGTGCTTTGGCCCTCCGAAATCATTCGTTATACAGGTTGCTTCGTTGTAAACGTCACGGGCCACACAGCGCAAAATAGAACTGGGTCATAATTATTCATTCGTTATACAGGTCATTTCGTTGTAGAGGCGTTCGTTGAAGAGGCGCTTGACTGTAAATGCAATACGGCCCAACAGAACATGTAGGGTTCGCCTGCCTCACAAAGAACAAGAAGGCAGCAGAAGTAGACAGACAGACAGACAGACAGGCAGATAGATAGATAGATAGATAGATAGATAGATAGATAGATAGATAGATAGATAGATAGATAGATAGATAGATAGATAGATAGATAGATAGATAGATAGATAGATAGATAGATAGATAGATAGATAGATAGATAGATAGATAGATAGATAGATAGATAGATAGATAGATAGATAGATTCTCACTGTAATGAAAGCTGTAGATGTGTGATAAATGGCGAAGCATGCTACTCCAGAGTGTTGGGTGAGGAATATGATATGGCGAATGGCCACAAACACACAAATGGTCCATTCACACACTAAAATTATTAACCACGTCTCGTTAAGAGCCCTGAAGCTTTTACAAATAATAGAACGGCGCATATTCGACGTGCCCAAAGTGCAGGTAGGGCTCCACAAGGGTAGATTAGTGTCGCACAACTAAGCTGCGACAGAAACATGAATACAGAGAAAGATGGAAAGGCAGGTGAATTATCGATACACTGTCTAGTTTGCTACCCTGAGTACAGGCGTTCAGGAGGAGGGCACTGGCTGAGGCGCGGCGTTTCTAATACATTTGCATATTGCCTTTGAAATACGCGTATAGTCCCATCCCCTGACTGTCGCGACGCAAGACGGTTCAGAGCATTTCACAGCGCGCGGCGAAACGTCGCAGGGTTGGTTATAGGGCTACGTTATAGCAACGTCATCACGAGTCATGGGTGGTTCGCGTTATATCGTGCGTAAAACGTCGCACTCACATGCGGGCATACCCGCCGCAGAGTTGGGAAACGTAACGAGGTTATTAAGTAGTCGTGACAGGGGAAAGAATCGTAACGGGTGGGTCCCTATATACGACCGTCATCTTGATGCATCGTCTGGTTTAATTCGCCCTCGCGTAGCAAGCCCGGAATTGCGAAAGGGTTAGGGCAAAAGCCCATCTCCTTTCGATTACTTAGCGCACATATCGCGAGCTAAGTGCGCGCGATCTGCAACGACGAACTGCCGAGCTTTCGACGGGGACAACTGAGTGCGTGGCTTGGCGACAGCAAGCACGTACCCCGACAGTGACTTCCGTATCAGCTTCAGGCAGGTATAATGGCGTTCGTAATGATTCGTTTACTTCCGCTATTTTTCGCTGCAGTAGTTAGCTTAAGATTTAGCGACGTGTGGTATGGATGGTTTCCATTGGGAATGCGAGCGAGAACTGTATTGTCTTCAGTGACATATTGTATAGGCCACTCAAGATGTGTCTGGATTGTGCCATAATGTAAGTGTGTTTCCTATATATAGGCCGTTAACCTCAACGCCCTTGTCAGCGTGTGGCTTTGACACATTAGACCAAATTCATTGAACCCCGTGTAATCTATTTTTGCAATTAAGCATAATAACCCTGATCAGGTGTGTTTTCTGTCGGGCGAAAAAAAAATAAAAGGCAGATTATACATTCATTTAACATGATGCTGTTTTCATCAGTGAAACTATTATTCCGCGTATCATTTTACGAAGAAATGCTAACCAAGTCAAATTAACACGGGGTCGTAAATTTCGCCATCCCGCCGTTCGTACTGTCGTGTGAAAACGTTGCAGCTTTGCGTAAATATTTATACGGCCTTTAAAGACCTCACAATTTACCCTGTAACAAAGCGAAATTTTCTTGCTCTCCTGAAGAGTGTTTTTTGGGGATCGAAGGGAAATGTGTGCGACGATGTGCTATACATTCGGTTCGGAAACCTGAAAGCAGTAGTTGAGTGCATAGAACATATATATAAAAACACTCTTCAGGAGAGCAAGACAATTTCGCTTTGTTACAGAATATATATATATATATTGTTACGCCCACAAAAGGCGTTACTTTGAAGCCGGGTAGAGTTAGAAGCGATGGCCTTGGTCAACTGAGCGCCTGTCGAGATTCAGCCAGCCAGCCACACGTCGTCGTCCTCGTTCACTACCCTCCGGTGCCCCCGCATACTCTTTTTTGAGGCGTGAACCCACTATGCACCTAAGCGCGTCACATTCGTGAACCCACTATGCACCTAAGAGCGTCACATTTCCCTCCGCGCAGACGAAGCCCGCCGGGCAAGTCAAACAGGCTGTCGAGAAATAAAGGGCTTTAAACGGGCGACATGCGAAAGTTCAGTCTTTGCTGACCGTCGGCCATTTGATGTGAGACGTGCTATGCGGTAGGTTAATTCGCTGATGCGCTCCGTAATAACATAGGGTCCAACATAGTGGGCCAGCAGTTTTTCACATAGTCCACGCTTCCTGGTTGGTTTCCAGAGCAACACTAAATCACCGGGGTCATATATCACGTGTCGGCGTCGGCGGTCGCAGCGTGCCTTCGAGCGGTCTTGTGAAACAAGAGTGCGTAACGAAGCAAGTCGTCGGGCTTCTTCAGCAAGACAGACTGTCTCTGATATACAAAGATTATCGTGGCTGGAAAACGGGAAGATAGTGTCTAGTGTATAACGAGGCGGACGAGCGTAGAGAAGAAAGAAGGGACTGTAGCCCGTAACTTCATGCTTTGAGGTGTTAAATGCGTACGTAATGAAAGGTAGCACGCTGTCCCAGTTCTTATGATCTGACTCGACATACATGGACAGCATGTTAGTAAGAGTTCTGTTCGTGCGTTCCGTAAGGCCATTTGTTTGGGGATGATACGGGGTGGAATGTCGAAACCTTGAAGCACATAGACGAAGCATCTCTTCGACCACGTCTGCAGTGAACTGCCGCCCACGATCGCTGATGATGACTCTGGGAGGTCCATGTCGGAGAATGACAAAACGCAGCAGAAAAATACACACTTCGGTTGCAGTAGCCGATGGTATTGCAGCTGTCTCACAGTAGCGTGTCAAGTGATCGGCACACACGATAATCCAGCGATTCCCATCGGATGAACGCGGGAAAGGACCGAGGAGGTCGATGCCAACTTGCTCAAAGGGAGAGCTGGGGGGTGGCACTGGATGGAGTTGACCAGGAGGAGCACTCGTCGGACGCTTATAACGTTGACACTCGCTGCAGCTGGACACATACTGGGCGGTCGTCTGGCGCATTTTAGGCCAGTAGAACCTTTCTTGGAGGCGGTAGAGAGTTCGTGCAGAACCCAAATGTCCAGATGTTGGATCGTCATGCATAGCGCGCAAGACGGAGACACGGAGACTCTCCGGGACCACCAGAAGATATCGTGGGCCTGTAGTAGAATAGTTCTTTTTGTAAAGAACCCCATCACGAACACAGAAACGAGTGGATGGTGCTGATTGCCTTGCAGTAATGAGCAGTGGTTCTAAAGTTCTGTCTTTTTGTTGCTCGACCTTGAAGGTATTTATATCAGGAAATCCCGGCTCCAGTGATGCGATATAGCAGTCGAAGTTGTCCGCGTCGCAGTCCGTCGTTGGAAGCGGCATGCGCGAGAGGCAGTCAGCGTCGGCGTGTCGGCGGCCGCTTTTATAAGAAACCGTAAAGTTATATTCTTGTAAACGGAGTGTCCAACGCGCAAGCCGGCCCGACGGATCACGGAGATTAACCAGCCAGCAGAGAGAATGATGGTCTGTCACCACAGTGAAGGGGCGCCCGTACAGGTACGACCGGAAGCGCTGTACTGCGAAAATAACTGCAAGACATTCTTGCTCTGTAACGGTGTAGTTACGCTCGGACTTACTTAAAGAACGACTCGCATAGGCGACGACGTGTTCTTTGGTGTCGACGCGTTGAATAAGGACGGCGCCGATGCCAATACCGCTAGCGTCCGTATGAACTTCTGTGGGAGCCGCATGGTCGAAGTGTCGGAGAATGGGATGAGACGTCAGACGAGACTTTAGCTCACGAAAACTAGCTTCACATTCAGGAGTCCATTCAAAGGGAACGCCCTTCTGGAGGAGGCATGTCAGCGGATACGCGATGTTGGCAAATCCACGAATAAACCGGCGGAAGTACGAGCAAAGCCCTAGGAAACTGCGTAGCTCTTTTACATGGCGAGGTTGCTTGAAGGCTTCCACCGTAGCAGTCTTCGCTGGATCAGGTCGTATACCGTCCTTATCCACTAGGTGTCCCAGAACGAGTGTTTGGCGCTCTCCAAAATGACACTTCTTCGAGTTGAGCACCAAACCCGCTTTGTCCAAGCAGTCTAGCACAAGATCGAGACGTGCGTTGTGCTCACTGAACGTGCGCCCGAAAATCACTACATCATCTAGATAGCACATGCATACTTCCCACTTCAAACCACGCAGGATGTTGTCCATGAAGCGCTCGAAAGTTGCAGGCGCATTACAGAGCCCGAACGGCATCACATTAAATTCAAAAAGTCCATCTGGTGTTACAAATGCCGTTTTCTCCCTGTCTGCCTCGTGCATAGGAATCTGCCAGTACCCCGACCTCAAGTCAACAGACGAAAAGTAAGACGCTGATGAGAGGCAGTCGATAGCATCATCAATACGCGGAAGAGGATATACGTCCTTTTTAGTGATGGTGTTGAGGCGGCGGTAGTCAACACAAAATCGCCATGTACCATCTTTCTTTCTAACCAGGATCACTGGCGCTGCCCACGGACTACAGGATTCTTGGATTACATTCTTATTTAGCATTTCGTGGACTTGGTCATTGATCACCTTGCGTTCCGATGGTGAGACTCTGTATGGTTTCTGCCGCAGCGGTTGGGCAGATCCCGTATCGATGCGATGGTGTATACGAGAAGGAGGAAACAATGGTGGTCCCTCTTGCTGGGAGAAGTCAAACAGTCGGGCATGTTTTAGCAGAATATTCGCCACTTCGTGACGCTGCTTAGTGCTGAGCGACTTGTTTACCATAGTCAGAAATGAGGAGTGCGCCGCAGGGCAGACATTAGCGAAATGGCGCTCATCCGCAGAATCAAGGGCCTCTGTAAGGATGGCGAGCGATAGCACGTGATCTTCATGGTAGGCGGCAAGTTTCAGACCCTGTGGTAGTATTGCAGGTTCACTCGAACAGTTTACGGCCCATAAGTTGGTGCATCCCTGAACAACTGACAGCGTGCAATACGGTATCAGTACATTCCTCTTGATGCAACTCAGGTGAACGGGCTCCACGGTAGCGTCAAACGTTCCGTCGGTGGTGGGGAAACAGGCGACTGAAACACACGTTGCGGATAACGGAGGCACAACTGTATCACGGGATACACAAAGCACACTTTCACGATACGGTGGGGCTTCGATAAACGCCGCAGCAAAGCTCGTACCTACACTGATTTCACCCGTTTTGCAGTCGACGGTGGCACCACACAGTTTCAAAAAATCAAGACCCAGGATTACGTCATGAGTAGAATGAGGTAGAACAGCGAACTCCGCGTTAAATATTTGACCACCCAAGGTAACGTCTACATTACACACGCCCACAGGATACAACAACTCCCCACTCACTCCGCGAAACGTATCGGCACGGTCCCAGCGAAACATCACCTTTCGTCCTAGGAGGCTTTTAAACGCAAGACTCATCACTGAAACGGTTGCTCCCGTGTCCACTAAGGCCATGGATGAAACCCCGTCAATTAATACAAACACCTTATTCTTAAACATACAAATGGTTGGAGGTATCTCTATCGATATCGAAGATTGTCCAGCGACCTCACCTCCAACGGCCGCGCTGGCTAGTTTTCCGGAGGTGGCGACGGGTATCGACGCCGCGGAGAGGGCGACCGGCTTACACGAGGAGCGGGTGGTGGTGTCAAGCTGCGATCGGATGCTGGAGAACGGTTCCGTAGCGTCTCCGGGTGCTGGTGAGGCAAGCTCCCTAAATATGTGTGCGAGGGCGAATATGTTTCGCCCAGAGGAGCGCGGTACCGCCTAGACATCGTCGATCGGTCGAACCTCGGTGGTTGGCGGCGATTGCAGTACCTGGCAATGTGACCCAAGTCGCCACAGCTATAGCACACAGGTAAACGACGATCGATGAACTGCCCTTCGAAGCGCTCAGCCGTGGGGGGTCGTGTAGCAGAGCGGAGCGGCTGAGCCTGCTGCACAGGAGGAACGGTCGGTCTGCGTGCAAACCTGCTGGGGCGAGGGTGTTCTGCTGGTCGGTGTTCGGGCGTAAATGTGTCCTCACGTGGCCATGGAGCACCTCTGTGGTTGACGTCTGTGACACATACCGCCGGTTGCCAGGAAGCGCAGGGTGCGGCAGGCGCCATGTGTTGCGGGTAATAAGCGTCAGGTTGTCGTATGACGTCGCGCGCAAGTTCCTGGTGCCGCAGCAGTTCTTCACGCACGATCTGCCGTATAGTAGACGAAAGATCGGTAGACGGGCTCTCATCGACGCTGGCAATGGTTGTCACATTGGCCAGGCGTCCAAACTTCGGCACAATGCGACGTGTTTTCAACGTCTCAAACGTACGGCAATGACGCACGACATCTGATACGGAATCAACGTGTTCCCGACTTATGAGGAAATGGTATACATCTTCTGCAATTCCTTTGAGGAGATGTCCGACTCTGTCTTCCTCGGACATCTGCGGATTTACGATTTTGCACAGCTTGAGGATTTCCTCTATGTAAATAGTGCATGTTTCTCCAGGAGCTTGAGCTCTTTGGGCAAGTGTCCTCTCGGCGCGTTTCTGTTTGGCGTGGGTGTCGCCAAAACACTTCTTAATTTCCTCGACAAAGTGCTCCCACGTTGTTAGGGAGTCTTCGTGGTTTTCATACCACATCAGCGCTGTCTCACTCAGAAAGAGTGCAACATATTCAAGCTGAGTGACAGAATCCCAACGGTTGTAGCGGCTCACCCTTGCGTAGTGCATCAGCCACTCGTCGACGTCTTCGCCCACTTTTCCCGCGAACGAGCGTGGTTCCATGTAGTGCCGCAAAGGTCCAACTGGCGCTGACCTTTGAGAAGGTGAAACTACTGCTGGCATTTGTCCACCTCCGTCCTGAGCCATAGGGAAGGTCGTTGGCAAGAGACCGGCAAGACGACGGCTCCGGCGAAGTTCTAGGTGTTGCGACTCCGTGGTACGTTCTGTCGTACCCCGCACCTCCACCACTCTGTTACGCCCACAAAAGGCGTTACTTTGAAGCCGGGTAGAGTTAGAAGCGATGGCCTTGGTCAACTGAGCGCCTGTCGAGATTCAGCCAGCCAGCCACACGTCGTCGTCCTCGTTCACTACCCTCCGGTGCCCCCGCATACTCTTTTTTGAGGCGTGAACCCACTATGCACCTAAGCGCGTCACATTCGTGAACCCACTATGCACCTAAGAGCGTCACAATATATATATATATATATGAATGCGCGCGCGTTCCAATGTGTATGTGCTTGAGTTCTTTTTTCGCTCCATCCAAATGTCTCTGTCTCTTTCTTTTGTCCTCTTCTTTCCACGAAAAGACCCTCAGCGCGAACGTATGCAACGTCATTCATAAAGCAAATATACTGTGTACTTGACCTTTTCCGTATATCGGCGCCAAACACATCTATCGAAGGCGTCGCAGTGATATCTCTGGCAAACTTTCTTTGCCATGTCCGCAAATAGCGCCTGAAAAGCATCACGCTATGTAGACGTTTGCACGCCAGCATTCCTTTATGCCTTTTTTTGTTATTTTATTCATTTAGTTCACCTGTGGTGTAAATGTAAGCGTCGCGAATATATATATATATATATATATATATATATATATATATATATATATATATATATATATATATATATATATATATATATATATGGTCATTGCGCAATAGCATCAATATTGTCCCGCGCACTTCCTTGGGAGCTTGCGCCGTTAATCTCTGTTGACAGTCGTGTTGGTCAATATTTTCTTAGCATTACATGTCTTCTGTCTGCAATCTGTGCACGAATGTATATATATACATTCTGTGTTGCGACGGTAATGCCGATACTACATTACGGGAGGGTTGTGTCACCCAAGGGGCTGGGTCTCCTCGGTATTTCGTCATACAAACCAGCTGCCAAGTTGATCGTCTGCTCTTGTGAACTGAAAGCAGACGAATGCTGCAGTGTTTGACGTCAAAATGATTCAGTGCGCGTAATGTGGGATACTCAATCTATTATAATTCATTTTGTTTACGTATTTCACACGAAAAAATAGAAGGAACAAAATATGCGGTGAGGAGAGACGAAACGCAGCTTGACCATACTCCCTTACAGGAATATGTTGGCAGACAATGAATCATGCTTACGAATATAAATTAACTGCGAAAAAGCGCCGCATACGTAACGAGCGGCTCAGAGTAAAATACACAATGGAGAGTTTTAGGTTAGAGGTCGCAAGCGGCTTGCGTGCGCAAGAACTAGGGCCGACAGTACTGCGCATTTGCAGACCCAGACGTAGGGGTCTGCGCATGCGCAGTACTGTGTCCCCTAGTTATTGCGTACGCAAGCGGCTTGCGTCCCCTAACCTAAATTTCTCTGTTCATGCAAAAGGCAATGGTGATAGAAACGATTTTGTTTTTGCGCAAGAGCACATACCATGTACAAAAACAATACAAACCTTAATTGGCTTTGAACAGGACGATATATTTTCGTAAAAAGGCAATGTTGACAACATCTCTTTTTCTTTTTGTGTCAGAACAATACTGCTTCTGTATGAAAAAAAAAATGCAAACAATAAATTCCGACATCTCAGTGGTCAACAATAAATTAATGTAGAAAAGAAAGAACATGGCTCATACGGTACTGAGAACGAATAAGATTAAATCAACAGAAGTACCATGTCTATATCTAAAGAAATCAATTTATTATGAAGTCGATGCGTTGCAATTTCGTTGCTAATTCGATTTTCAAACAGTGTTGCACTTGTCCCCCGCAGAGAGGAATCGACCACGTGGTATATTCTCGCGAAGGCTGCATTTGCTTTCTGGAGGCCTCACGTAGGTTACACAATGACAAGATTTCCATGTTATTGAGTTTTACCCTCATTTGGTATAAAACTAATAGTCTGTCGTCACATAATTGATAAAATAGTAAAATACGCTGTACGTAAGAATCAGCTTGCGTCGGTGTGCATCCCATGAATCGCACGCACCATGTTGGAGAGCTTTCTTGGGGAGTACGTAAATTTTATTTGTGTTCAATTGATATGTTGTACACCTTCGTAAGGAAAAATAATTTTCTTCGGCTGCAAACATTGCATTATACACGATAAGCTTGAGCCTTGCAAGCAGTACATGTCCACAGCCACGTGGTACTCCAACGTTTTTTGTTAGACTATTGCTATACAACTCGTTTGATTCCCGAGTTCCAAAGCAAATGTTCATTGAATGTCCACCCCTACTGGTTTCGTCTCTCAGGCCAATCCAGTTTTGTCCGGACCAACAGAATATCTACTGTGCTACTGCGCATCTTTTGAAAATGAAAGACAAGATCTCTGCACAGCTCTCAACCAGTTAGATAGAAAACCGTTCACCTTGAACAAGATCTTGAGACCATGGCCTCGCATATCGCAGCTACAAAAGGCCACGAGACGCTGCTGCGACATTTGAAAGCTACCGAATTGAGTGACCGTCTGTGATCCGGACTGAGTGACCGATGGATATCCCCAGTGGACTTTCTCTTCTTCTTTTAATCTTTCCTTCCCCTTTTTCCTTTCCCCAGTGTAGGTTAGCCAGCCGGGCTTAGTCCTGCTTAACTTCCCTGCCTTTCATTTATCATTTGCTCTCTCTCTCTGGACAAATGCAGAGAACAAAATTATAACTTATATAGTTGTGGTATGGTGTAAATAAGATTGGTTTAGTTCCTTTTTTAGTATTTCTTTGCGCTGGCTCTGCGATGATCCAGTCATTTAGCTTAACTTCTTCTTTAGTCGATAGTTTCTTCGTGCTGACATCATAGGGGTGTTTTCTCAACTGTGCTGATATAGAGATCAAACGAGTAACCGCTCTTAGCAGCTTGTCCTGAAGCTGGTTTATGACAAGATTTTACCGTGATTAACTTTCAACTAATTAAATTAGATAGTATGCTACAGTTGCAAACCGGCGACGAGTATCTGTTTAACCTCCCTGCCTCTCTCTCTCTCTCTCTTCAAGCCGTTTAGTAATCGATGCACACATGGTACATCATGTTATATTTTAACGCTAATGGCCGATCGCTCATGCCGCTAGGGAGAGGGGAGGGAGTGTTCACTTATTACAGGTAGACTTGGTAAAGTGAACCCATTACAGTAAATAGTGACCAACGTTTAGTGA